>NC_042493.1:110871549-110878602 GCF_005508785.2 Acyrthosiphon pisum
TTTTGTCTAGTCCGGTTGAGTTTTTTTTACAGATATTTAAAGAAAAACTTATGGAGACCGTGTACCAAATTTTAAGAGCTTAGTTATAAAAGAAAAAAATTTTACGATTTTTCAACCACAAAATTACTTGCAAATTTTCGCAATTTTGACATATTTCGTATAAATTTAAACTTTAAGCACTTATAAAAAAAAATTGTGACTAACGATTTTGGATTTTTTTTTATCACTGTGAGAACAACTTATAAGAAACCTTGTATTAAATTTTCAAAGTTTTCTATCCAACCAAAAATTTTTTATCGTTATTTTAAAAAAAAATACTTAGAAAAATTTAAAATTTCATTTGTCTATAAATAGCTCAAAAAAAGTCGAAACACTTTGAAAATTTAACCCTGTATAGACAACGCTAATATAAACATCTGTTGCAAATTTCAAGTGTTTACAATAATTATTTTTTGAGTTACAGTAAAATTAAGTTTTCGTTTTTGTCAAAAATTGGTTTTGCGTAAAAATTCGCGTTTTTCCGTTATTTTTTTAAGGTTTTTCCTGCCGCTTTTGAAAAGTATTGGGAAATTTTCACTTTTGACCCCCCAAAGTACCAACTAGATTCACTTTCCTTTCAGAAAAGGTACAACTTTTGAAAATCGAAGCATTTTTACTGCTCCAAAAGTTGTCGTCAGACACAAAAAAAAAAAAAAAAAAAACACACATCATTGTAAAATCAATACATTCATCACTTCGTTCAGAATCTAAAACTATTTTCACTATAAATATAATTTATGAACGTTATATAGATATAATTGATGTGGTTTTAATAGTTTATTATTTTCATGTTTTATACCAATTATACGTAATAATATTAAAGATATTATATTAAAGAATTTTATTTAATCGTTAATTATAATAATACTGACGAATTAAGAACAAAACGCTGTTACACAAAAATATAACTACAGTGAAAGTTTTTTATAATACTATTAAAGAGTTAATATAAAAGTTGTTTTTATACCTACCTGGTCTATGGCCATTTGCAAACTCCTTACATAGAACACAAATTCACAAATTGATAAGCCGTTTAAAGTGTAACACAATGCGAGTTAGTGTTGGACCGCCATAATTTATGTTTAATTTTCACAGATTTTTTTTTTAGAAAACTATCTTTTGTACGATATGCGTTGATTTTAGACATGATATTAAAAACCAGAAATTTTCCTTCCCATAAAATCATTCGTGCATTTTTGTTCAGTGCTTAACTTATTTCCAAACTAATTCAAATTACTTACAGTTTAAAATGAAAAAAAAATTTGGTTTGCTTTCTGTTGTTAATTAACTAACAATCATAAGATAATGTACAACCATAATATGTCTATATTATATATTAATTTTGTATGAAAACATAATATTGTTTGTAAAATAAATATAAACATTTGCTCTGGTATTTCAAATTAATACGTAATAAGTGGGGCGTAACCTATTCTATGTTTATTTTTAATTTAAATATGTGAACCAAATATAGTAGAAAGTTACGATTTAACTACATGTTTGCGTGGAAAATATAACTCATGAAATTGTTTGAACTTTGTTTGAATTGTTTGTACATAAACGTAAATATTGACACATTTTGACGGTCCCTATACTGGCTAAATATTATGAACCTATTACTATGAACCTAATCAGCTGACTAGGTAAATAATGTTATAATGAAATGCCAACGGCTTGGATTCTAGTTTTTATAAACAGGAACCGATGAAAAAGTAAAAACTCGAGTGATTAATTTAAATCATACGCACAATCGGCGAAATTACTTTTCACACGTTTCTTTTTAATAGTTGTGACTTGGTATGCTTTGAGCGATATTTCGTTAGATCAATACAAAACCATATTATAAACTTAAGTGTTACCTAATTGGAGGAATTACTTTTTACACTTTTGTTTTCATATTTGTGACTCGGGATGCTATGAGCTATATTTCGTTAGATCAATATAAGACTATAATATCAGAATGCGGTATTTATTTACACCGTTGAACTGGATAGGAGTGAAGACTAAAAACGTTTAACGGCAGGGTGACTGTAATTACTGTCGTATATACTCGTATGCGTCGAACACTCGAACAGTTAAGTCGGTAATACAGCACGGCCGTTGTTGTCACTACTTATACTCACTTGGCGCAATAATTCGTATGTGTGATGTATTGTGACGAAGTGGAAGTGGCAGGGAAATCAAGTTTTCCGCTTTGGGGTTTCGTGTGTCGTTGGATTATTGTCGCAGGTTATTTTTAAACTATTTACTGTCACAATAGTCAAGAATAGAAAAACGGTTGTTCCAACATTATCTTATGGTTATTGGTTAACATGGCAAAATGTTGAAGTTGTACGAATAAAACAATGAAAACCATTTTATATGGTTGTTCGAACACTTTATTATGGTTAGATTTTTTATTTAACCATACATTATTGTTGCCCTAACCATAATAAGCCAACAATTTATTTTTAGAACTCCCAACCAATACGTTATAGACAGTGTAACTATGCACCTATGATGTTATATAAACCTATGGCAGTTTTACACAATGTATTTATCACACACAAACGTAATAAAATATACTTATTGTCAGTATATAACTGATTATTACGTATTTATTGAGTAAAATTCAATACGATATTTAGCCACTTAGGGATTCATATTTTCCATGTAGTTATCCAGTTTGAGAACAAAAGAAACTTCCCATATACATACAAATATACAATATACTAATATTATAAAGTAGAAAAATTGTTTGTCCATTTGTTTGTAAATAATAATTTCAAAATTATTATATAGACATCAAAACACGAAATTTTGTAATTTATTAATTTTACCCGTTTACATTAAGATGATGCCATGTATCTTTTATTTACAAACGTACATTAAAAAAATTTTTTGTAAAGCATAATCAATTTTCTGTTGTTAACTTTGATATTAGAGTGAATTGACTTGCAATCATACTTAAAAGGTAAGAATCATCTGTGATTATATTTCGATTTTTTATGATATTTTTTATTTTACTGAGTTATGAGCATTTTTAACTTACAATATCTTATATATATATATATTAAAAACTTTCTAAAATAACGATATGTGGTAAAACCCAACAAACGTTCAAACCAGATAATATGTCCTTACCTACCTTTAGTTTGATAGTAGGTAATAAATTCACTGTAATATTAAAAAATTTAAAAATAATAATTCAAAATTAAACGTAAACACTAGACAACACAAGTAGAACTATTTTTTTTTTTAAAAGACGCCGGTATTATGTATGCACGTCCTATTAATATACTGTAATCATCGATTTATTGAAAATTTGACAACTGGATATTGGTAGAAGATACTAGAAAAAGGAATTAAAAAAAGCGGTTAAGTGGATGTCGTTCTGCTGTACTGTAGGTTACCAGTAAGTGACTATAATGGATGGTGTTAAATTTGAATTCAATGATATAATTTAATTGTATAAGGAAAATGATTCTGAGTGGAGACCACTTAAATATAAAGAACTATGTTTTTATATTTTTTAGAATTTTTGGTTAAAGAATGATGTGGAATCTTGTTTTAAATTTTCAATCCTTAGCTATAAAAGTTGAACCTTTTTTACATATTTTTTCAAAATTTGAACTTAATAAAAAAAATTGTGATTATGTACCTATTTTTAATATTTTTCAACTGTCATTGTAACAATGAAATAGGAACCTTTTATTAAATTGCCATGCTTTTTGACCCATCGAATACAATTTTATTGACATTTAGCAGAGAAGTGGACAAATATTTCGCGGGGTAACACCGTACCACTCCATTCCGCTCATCTAAACTTTAAATATTTATAACTCATAAACTACTCGCCCCAAATTAGATTTTCATGTATCAAAATACTAAGAAAAATATTCTGCTTTGGAAAATAAAATTAAAACCCCATGATGTTATTCAAAAAAGTTTAAAACTTAAAAAATTATAAGGATAAAAAACATTTAAAAATATAATTTTTTAATAAAAACGTTGT
Organism: Acyrthosiphon pisum; assembly: GCF_005508785.2. Lineage (NCBI taxonomy): Eukaryota > Metazoa > Arthropoda > Insecta > Hemiptera > Aphididae > Acyrthosiphon > Acyrthosiphon pisum. Next base: position 110,875,583 of record NC_042493.1, read on the forward strand.
TTTATAAGTAACTTGAAACTATGTAAAAAAATATTTTCAAAAAAAATTACGCTTTTTGAAATAATAAGTGTTGTTTGATAAAATAATCTCCTAGTATATCATATAAAATTGTGAAATTTCATTTCTTTATTTTAAATTTAAATTTATTTATAATTACATCTAGATTAGTATTCTTGCTCTACGATAAGAGGTATTACCTCAATGTATAGCAAAGATAGTAAATTCATATGTTAACCATACACTTTGTATACACATTTATCAACTACTAGCAATAAATTAAAATTATTATTATTATTAAATATAATTTGATATTGTCAAATAAATACTATAAACAATTACACTTATATAAATATGTTTTTTTTTTCTAGTAAAATATACATAACTGAAGAATTTCGGTAGATAAGAAACTATCCAAACTCGTATTACCATTTTATGGTGGTAGTTTTTTTTTTTAAATAAGAAACTAATTTTCGCTTTTTAGTTACTGGTTTCTGTCGACTAGGATACACATCTGGTTTCAAACGACCAGAAAGACCATCATACATTTCTTCATCTGAACTACTTTAAAATACCATAGATTTTGATACATGTTACCGATTTAGTAGATAAAGGTGGTCTCATAAATACAATTGGTCTTCGAGGACTTTTTGACATAAATGTGTTGAACTTAACAAGAATATAATAAGCGTGAAAAATATTTAAAAACTTGTTTAGCATTCATAATTAATAAATATATATATTTACACCTTGTGATGATTATTGTTCAGTTTTATTGTTCAAAATATGTGGCTTTGATTGACCTTTTGGTTTTTCCATTGAGGAATCGGAATTTTCTGGAGAGTATATAACTGTTTTTAATCCGCATAAATCTTAATTATTACAGATGCTGGCTCATTAAAAATGTTTACACTCGAAAAAGCCTTAAAAATATCTTTTTTGAAGTTTAATATAAGCTGAAAAATGTTTTTCTGATTGACCAGGCCTAAAACGTATCTGCCTACACTTAACACTTAACAGCATAATCACAAATATCAGCAAGGCTTGAAAACGTTTCAAAACCAATTTCAGAAACTGGTATAAGTCGTAATAAAACTGAAAAAAAAATTGGAAAACAGTATTAACTTCAAAACCCAAATTGGATACCGGTATGAACTTCAAAACCGAAATAGGGAAAAATTTGATACCAGTATTAACTTCAAAACCCAAACCTGAAAAAATTGAATACCGGTATTATAATTAAAAGCCGAAACCGAAAATATAACTTTAAAAAAATATGTTATTTATTTATTTATTATGTATTTTTTTTAAAATCTTGGGATCTTCAAATTTTTAAAAGTTTACTTTACACAAAAAGTGATTCAAACAATCGATCCAGCGATTCAAAAAAAATAATAAACTAAGAATGAACGTGGCGTAAAAATTGATTTTAGAAACCGGTATAAACCGTTTAAAAAATGAAACCGAAAACAAATCCGAAACTGAAATCGAAAAAAAATGTAAACTGGTATACAAAATCGAAACCAAAACTGAAATTTCCTAATACAAGTATTGAAAAATTGAATCCAAAATCTAAAAAAATAAAAACCAGTATACAAAATCGAAACATGGTCTTGTGGTTATTATAGATACCTATATGATTTGATGGAATACTATTAGTTTTATAGTCAATACTCAAAAATAAACACCTTGTAAAGATTTTGTTTATAATCAAAATTTTTTTGGAATAATGTTTATACATTTTTTAATTAAATCAGGATCTTTACAAATATCTTTACATATCAAAGCTTGTTAAAATATTCAAATTTAAAATAAAATTGAATATCTTGCACCAATTTCTTTTTCCGAATTTAGTATAGTTTTATAATAGTTTATAACCATATATTTTATTTTATAAAATTGTCTAACGATCTCTAACAAGCCTAGGTGCGTCGCTTGAGCGAAAAAAAAATGTTCTAACAAACTTTTGTACTTCTGCTGTGAGTTAGCAGTGCAAAAGTAAAACGATTCTAGCGTCAAAATTAAGTCTAACAAATTTTGAAAGTTGTCTAACATTATCTAACAAGCCTAGACGCATCGTTTGAGAGAAAAAAAAATGTTCTAACAAACTTTTGTACTGCTGCCGTGAAGATAGCAGTGCAAAAGTAAAAAAATTCTGGCGTCAAAAAAAAAAAAGGTGGGCAAGTGGATCTCGCTCTGCTGTACTGTAGGTTACAAGTGGGTCACTGTATAATTCATGGTATTAAATTTGAATTCAATGATATAATATCATTGTATAAGAAAAACGATTCTGAGCGGAGACGGTATCGGTATGTCAGTCTAGGTTTAAGACATATTATTTACATAATATCTATGGTATTAAAAATAAAATTGACCTATAATAGGTATTAGGTACATAATATACTAAATTCCAAATTAATCATATCACAATATTTATTAGGTACATCAACAACAAACCGTGATACTATCATAGATATATAATAGTATACTTTAGAAGTTTCAAGTACCCACGAATAATATTATACAATCACAACAAAATAACTAAAATAGTTATTCTAGGTTTTTTTTTTTATGTAATTTCGTCCAAATTTGTACTTAAAATGACTATAAAAATAAACTGCGTAAATGTATTTTTTAGATTTTTTGGTAACAGTATTAATTACTTACGTGGAATCTTGTTTTAAATTTTCAATTCTTAGATACAAAAATTGAACATTTTATAAATTTTTAACTACAAAATAATTTTTCAAATTAAAATTTGATAAATTTTGTCCAAATTTGATCTTTAAATGCTTATAAAAAAAAATTGTGCCTATGTATTTTTAATATTTTTCAACTGATATTGTAACAATATATCAGGAGCTTTGTATTAAATTTATACACTTTTTGGCCCAACAGATAAAACTTTATTGATATTTATAGAAAAAAAAAACTAAAAAAATTGAAAACTTACAATGTCCGTAAACAGCTCAAAAAGAGTCAAATTATTTTAAAAATTTTATCGTATATATAAAATGCTAATA
>NC_042493.1:110878652-110881716 GCF_005508785.2 Acyrthosiphon pisum
CTGTGACTAACGATTTTTAATATTTTTCATCTGCCTTTGAAACAATATACTAGGAGCCTTCTATTAAATTTTCAAGCTTTTTTATCCAACAAATAAAATTTTATTGATATTTTTAGAAAAAAAACTAAAAAAAAATGAAAACTGACAATGTCCGTAAAGAGCTCAAAATAAGTCAAAATATTTTGAAAATTTTATCGTGTATAGAAAATGGAAATGTAAACATTCAGTCAAAATTTCATGCATCCACGGTCATTTTTTTTAAAGTTACACCAAAAACCAAAATCGATTTTCTCGAAAACAGATTTTGCGTAAAAATTCCCGTTTTTCCTTAATTTTTCTTTTGTTTTTCCCGGCGCTTTTGAAAACTACTGGGAAATTTAAATTTTGACCTCCCCAATGCACCAACGATATTCACTTTCTGATCGAACAAGATACTGAAGTTGAAAATCGTAGCATTATTTCGACTACTTATCGTGTACACAGACACAAAAAAAATAAAAAAATAAAAAAATAAAAAAAAAAATAAAAAAACACACATCATTGTAAAATCAATACATTCATCGTTCCACTCAGAATCTAAAATTATAATATATTATATATTTATATATAATACATTTAAAATATATTATATATATTGTAAATATTATTATTTATATTTTTATTGTCGCACAAGTCCACCCACCGCCGACGACTATTAAATTCGTCTAATGAACCCGTTTGAATTAGAAAATAGATATTGCTCATTTCTATTCTTTTGCGTAAAAAATTATATTATTATTGTTAAAATTATATGAAACGTTTGACAACTTTGTATACCTAATAATATCATAATCTTTTACGCATACGCGTTTATTATTATTTAAGTGCCGTTCTCTTCGTAAATAAATCATACTCTATTACTCTATGTATATATTATATAGTGAATATGATCATTCCCCGACTCGTGCAGTATAACAATATCGACTTAGTGATATTATTTAATATTGTCGTACAACAAAAAACACCCACGGGTACATACGCCTGCGTTCGCCTTCTTTTTCGAATTTCATATCGACATACAATATCCGAAGCTAATATTTTACTACCTACATATATAATATAATAAATTATAAATTAGTGTCAACAAAAAATGTCATATCACAATATATAAAACGCACATACCATATTAAAATATCGGTATTTTCATCGTCATCGTTTTCGTGCAAAAAGTCATCAAGTAGATATACTATTATATTACATTGTATTATTTTGCATGCCCTTACCATTACCACATATTTTTAAATGCACAAAAAGTGATAAAGTGAAAAAATCTGATTTTTTTTTTTATTGAGGGGGGGCACCCCTATTTTTGCCTTCGTGTATTGGACTATCGATATTGCAAACAACGTCCTAGATGTTTAATATTTCCAACCTTCCGGATGTTTGTGTTTTTTGTAGTATAAATAATAAGGTATAATTTTTTGTTTGGCCTAGATGTTAATTTTTTTCACTTATTTATTTGATTTTATTTTCAATTTCTATAAAAACTGATAAGTAATCGTATTTAAACGTTTAATTTAATGACTTTTGCTACGTGTACGTTCTTTTTTTTTCTTTTTTTTAAATATGTATTTGTATTTATTATATTTAATATGACCTACATATTTATAAGTATTTCTGTGTACGTTTTAACGTATCTTTATATGAAGTATAAATATAACTTAAATTAATATATGATATGAAAAATCGTGTATGGTACTAAATATAACAGGTATAAAAAAATAATAAGATTATATTATATTATACAATATCCAGCGCGACGGTAGTGGCGCGAAGCTAAGTAAAAAAAAAAGCGAAGCGGTCACTACCATAGTATATTACACGAGCCAGTTTGCCCATTGAATGTGTGTAAATTTGCCCGTTTTCATTAGCCAGGCCTACAGACCTAATTAATGAACGGATTGGTCTGTTTGTGGTATCAATAGATCGGGCATTATTTGTAGATTATACCTTTGTCATTTTCGAAAAAAATGGTTGAATAATAACGAATATATTAGCAAAAAAGTCAAGTATTTTTGAAGCAAAAAGATATTGTGCTCGACCGTTTTTAGTTATTACGTTTCACCCGTATACGTTTTCGTCGCGGTCGTACACTGGGCAGCGGTTGCGACTTGCGGTTTTCGCCGTTGCCCGGCGCCCGCGTCTTCGCTTATCGTATTCGTTATTTCTGTTATCGACATTCATGTTTCTGGTGACGTTCGGTGTAGTCGTGTAGATCTGTTTATTCGCCGCCGCCGCCGCGCAAACCACGTTTTCTTTGTTGTCTGTTGTCTCGTTAATCGTTTGTTACAGTGTTGTAGTAGGCCGTACTTTAGTTTATAGTTACTATACTGTATTTCTAAAATGGTTTCTAAGACATACAAGCAGAAGTTACGAAAAAGGAGAAATTATTTTGAAAAAAAAACCACTAGTGTGGCTGTGAGCCCAGTGTGTATGGATGAACGTTTAATAAAAAATTCGATCACCATAACCACAAAAAAAATGTCTAAGAAATCAAAAAAAATATTTCCATTTTATGGAAGCGTAGAAAAGTGGACTAATAAACTTATGCATAAATTAAATATGCCACTGTATAAGTCTAGAATTGTTATAGATAGGATTTTGAAATGGGTGTTTAAATTAAGAAAACAAAACGTTGTTATTTATCAAAAGACATATATAAAAAACTAAAAAAAATAATAAATAAGAACATTAACTATACAGCTAGTATTCCAGATATTAATGATGAACTAAACTACAATTTTTACAATATGAATTTAAAAAAAAAATAGAGTATATTAAATAAAAAAACATAACAATAAAATAAATTAATAAAAATATAAAACATTACACATTATATGCCAGTACATAAAAAAATGTTATAAAAAACTACTGATATCCCAACAAAAACACTTCGTCGAACTCCGTGTAAAAAATTGCTAAGTAAAAAAAAGTTAACTTAAATTTAAAAAAAACTAGTAATTTATAATACTTAAACATTATAAAGATGTGATATCAAGAATAAATGCTAAGTAAATTATATTTT
>NC_042493.1:110882261-110883057 GCF_005508785.2 Acyrthosiphon pisum
CACTCAGTCAAACGAATTTTACCCTATACTTGGTGTGGGTATATATTTATAATATTATTATTGTCGTCTATAAAAGCCCTGTTTTGTCCCTTAGAAAAATTTCTTAATTTGTCATAATATGGTCTATATCTGTTTTAGATTCTGAACGAAGTGATGAATGTATTGATTTTACAATGATGTGTGTTTTTTTTTTTTTTTTTTTTTTGTGTCTGACGACAACTTTTGGAGCAGTAAAAATGCTTCGATTTTCAAAAGTTGTACCTTTTCTGAAAGGAAAGTGAATCTAGTTGGTACTTTGGGGGGTCAAAAGTGAAAATTTCCCAATACTTTTCAAAAGCGGCAGGAAAAACCTTAAAAAAATAACGGAAAAACGCGAATTTTTACGCAAAACCAATTTTTGACAAAAACGAAAACTTAATTTTACTGTAACTCAAAAAATAATTATTGTAAGCACTTGAAATTTGCAACAGATGTTTATATTAGCGTTATCTATACAGGGTTAAATTTTCAAATTGTTTCGACTTTTTTTGAGCTATTTATGGACAAATGAAATTTTCAATTTTTCTAAGTATTTTTTTTTAAAATAACGATAAAAAATTTTTGGTTGGATAGAAAACTTTGAAAATTTAATACAAGGTTTCTTATAAGTTGTTCTCACAGTGATAAAAAAAAATCCAAAATCGTTAGTCACAATTTTTTTTTATAAGTGCTTAAAGTTTAAATTTATACGAAATATGTCAAAATTGCGAAAATTTGCAAGTAATTTGTGGTGAAAAATCGTAAATTTTTTTTTCTT
>NC_042493.1:110885702-110886984 GCF_005508785.2 Acyrthosiphon pisum
CAAGTGTATCATATGATTGGGTCGTTGTTGCCGATGACTAATAATGACCCAAAGTTTCAATAAAGAACTTTGTAATTTACTCATTCATTGCAGACTATGTTCTATCCTTAATCCTGTGGGTTATTATTAGTGACATTATATGAATATTAATGTTCACTATACGTGAACATTAATATTACTGTATGTTTACTATACGCTATGATCTCCGAAACCACTAATGAACTACAAATAAAAAAAAAAAAAAAATGTCTAATACATAATAACAATAATACACGGCCTACGAAAATGCAAAAAAACAAACTAATACGCGGGCAACGCCGTGTCGGGACAGCTAGTACCTATATATATTTATTGCTAGATATTTTCCCGATGAAGAGGACGTATCGTTCCGCGACGGTATTTTCAAGGGACTTATAATGATATAATATAGGTAAGGGTAGAGGTGATTTTGTCGAAGTTTTAAAAAATATAGTTAAGAAGTAAAGTAAATGAAATACCTATTCGGAGTAATTTACGGGACGTGGTACATGCCGTGGTTAGTATGTTATGTTATTATGTTGTAGCATGTATAGCCCTTCGTTCTACGAGATTTTAATATTTTATGTAGACTTCATCGAAAAATATTTAGGTACGCGAGTCTTGTTCTAATATTATAATAAAACCGACCATAGGTGTGTGACATATTGCTTTACTTCTAGAGTTATACTCGGTTTTTGATCGTATTTAGAATAATACATTATTTTACAGCTTAAACACTTTTTCAATTTGTTTTTAAAAAAAAACAGGTGTATCCCCTTTAATGTAATGCACTATTTTGAAAAACGAACATATTTATTATAATCATTACAAATTATTATTGTTAACTTTAAACCGTGTGACTTGGCTTCTCAAACTCTAAATTTACCACAAACATGGAACGAGAAATATTCATTATATATAGTAAATACTAGCTGTCCCGACACGGCGTTGCCCGCGTATTAGTTTGTTTTTTTGCATTTTCGTAGGCCGTGTATTATTGTTATTATGTATTAGACATTTTTTTTTTTTTTTTTATTTGTAGTTCATTAGTGGTTTCGGAAATCATAGCGTATAGTAAACATACAGTAATATTAATGTTCACGTATAGTGAACATTAATATTCATATAATGTCACTAATAATAACCCACAGGGTTAAGGATAGAACATAGTCTGCAATGAATGAGTAAATTACAAAGTTCTTTATTGAAACTTTGGGTCATTATTAGTCATCGGCAACAACGACCCAATCATATGATACACTTG
>NC_042493.1:110887034-110888487 GCF_005508785.2 Acyrthosiphon pisum
AGCATTTAAAGTTCAAATTTGACTAAATACGTAAAAATACGGCAATGTTCAAATATCTTAGACAGAAATTCATAAAAGTTTTCTTTTAATTCTAAGATTTGGAAATTTAATACAAGGCTCTAACATATTTTTACAATAGCAGTTGCAAAATAAAAGGAATACATTGTCACAATTTTTATTTATAAGCATTTAAAGTTCAAATTTATACGAAATATGTCAAAATTGCGAAAATTTGCAAGTAATTTAGTGGTTGAAAAATCGTAAAAATTTTTTCTTTTATAACTAAGTTTTTAAAATTTGGTACAAGGTTCTCCATAAGTTTTTCTTTAAAAATAATATATCCTAGACTGACAAATCATCTCCGTTCAGAATCGTTTTTCGTATACAATGATATAATATCATTGGATTCAAATTTAATTCCATCCATTACAGTAACCCACTTGTAACCTACTGTACAGCAGAGCGACATCCACGACTTACCCGCCTTTTTTTAAATTTAAGTTAACTTTTTTTTACTTAGCAATTTTTTACACGGAGTTCGACGAAGTGTTTTTGTTGGGATAATAAATAACAATGTTATACGTACTTATCATAAATGACAACATAATCATTAAGTTATGATGGTGAAAAGTCGCCCAAAGAGGGAAAAAATGGCCCAATCGAGAGAAAAAAATTGGCCGCCTTAAACTTCAGCATTGATATTAAAAACAAACTGAAATTGCGCAATAACTTATAATAGTCTATAACCAAATACGTTTAAAAGAAAAATAATATTTTTCATATAATTTCATTGAGATATTTCATGAAGTGTGAAACTTTCGATTTTGAACCCAATGGTTATATCGGAATCGCGAATGTATATAATAATATAGTAATATTATCAATCGACGGTTCGTCACCGCCACCGACACGTGACGTTTCATCTCGGAATAGCAGTAGCACTATTCGATATAATATTAATATTAATATCATATCGAATCGAACCGAAAGACGAATCGCTGTTTCCGTTTGATATTCGTTTCCTTACGTCACACCGATGCAATCGACGGGTGTTGGTGTCGTGACGACTGCGATTACACGCCGATTGATGAAAAATACCTTCACTGCCGATCGATCTGAAGACGAAACAATAAAATATAGGCAGTATAGGTAGGTAGTATTCATAATAATCTTAATATATATAAATCTCGTGTCACAATGTTTGTCCTCAATGGACTCCTAAACCACTTAACCGATTTTGATGAAATTTTGTACACCGTATGTTATTTGGTCCAACTTAAAAGATAGGATAGTTTTCATCGTGAGAGGAGCAACCCCGGTAGGTGCTAAAACGGGAATTTTTGAGATTTCAGGTCGAAATTTTTTGTTTTTAAATGGAGCCATGAGTGACGTCGTATAAAATGATTCGTTCTATAAATTTCATACAGAATTATAGTGAACATTTAAGTCGTTG
>NC_042493.1:110890716-110904460 GCF_005508785.2 Acyrthosiphon pisum
GGAGCATATTCGAAAGCAAGACGAAAAAAAATGATACACGGGTATTAATATGCGATTCCTTTGCTGTCTCGCTCCATCTTGGGCTCTAAATGTGTATATATTCTGTTCACGCACCACTCTTGTTCTCAAAATGTTTTGTCGCAGACGTTCATCACGCTGCTCTCTAGATTCTTGTGCACAACTCTGTGCTGCCCTGATTCTTTGAGCTGCGTTTCTTGCAACAATTTCTTTAGCCGATTCATGATGTCTTACAACACGTTTGCGTCGTGCCTCATTGCTATACGCATTGTCGAGGTTAGACTTTTTTGGCGGCATTTTACTAAAAACAAATGTGAATCATAAAATATCTGTTTATAGTTTGTTTTTTCCCGTGGCAACGACTTAAATGTTCACTATAATTCTGTATTGAAATTTATAGAACGAATCATTTTATACGACGTCACTCATGGCAACCATTTAAAAACAAAAATTTCGACCTGAAATCTCAAAATTCCCGTTTTAGCACCTACCGGGGTTGCTCCTCTCACGATGAAAACTATCCTATCTTTTAAGTTGGACCAAATAACATACGGTGTACAAAATTTCATCAAAATCGGTTAAGTGGTTTAGGAGTCCATTGAGGACAAACATTGTGACACGAGATTTATATATATTAAGATATGTATATACATTATACATATAGATTACGACATGATTTTGTACGTCGTTTACTTGCACATAATATGTGCACGAACAAGCGGTTTACACGATACTTTATGGCGTCACATTATTTCCCGTCTTTACATTATATATTATACGCTCACGTTTCATATTGTGTGTCTGTGCGGATGTGTGTCTCTCCAGCGTGTTATGTAAGTAGACGTATTTTGTTGTGATTTCGTTCGACTTTTATCCCGATTTGTTTCAGAGTATAAGACGTATACCACTTTGACCACGTATTTTGTACAATAGACAATAGTATTCAGTTTATTTTTATATAGAACTGTATGATATTAAGCTAATGCAAAAAAAGAATGTGGGCAAGTGGATATCGCTCTGCTGTACAGTAGTTACAAGTGGGTCATGGTACTATGGATGGTATTAAATTTGAATTCAATGATATAATATCATTGTATAAGAAAAACGATTCTGAGCGGAGAAGGTATGTCAGTCTAGGTATAAGACATATATACTTATCTAAGGTATATAAAAAAAAATGACCTATAATAAATTCCAAATTAATCATATCACAATATCCAATAGGTACTTATAACGTGTTAAACATCAAAACAAACCGCGATACAATCATAGATATATTATAATAGGTACCTAGTATACTTTAGAAGTTTCAAATACCCACGAATAATATTATACAGCCACAACAAAATAACTAAAATAGTTATTCCAGTTTTTTTAATATGTAATTTCGTCCTAATTTGAACTTAAAATGACTATAAAAATAAACTGTGCTTATGTATTTTTTAGATTTTTTGGTAACAGAAATAATACTTACGTGGAATCTCGTTTCAAATTTTCAATCTTTAGATATAAAAGTTTTACATTTATAAATTTTTAGCTTGACGATTTTAAAAACTTGACTAGTAATACACTGCACATAGTACCTATTACACGTCATAATATTTCAATGATAGTAGACTTATATTAATATGTAATCATTATGCTAAAATATTTTTAAATTTTTAACTCAAGTCGCCAAGCTAAGTTCAATAAATAGTGTCAAACTCTCTGTCTAACATATTTTTACCGAATTTCACTCATTCCACAGTCCACGAAGAGCAAGGAACCGAAACCATTTAATCTGAGGAGTGAGTAAACATATTCGAAAGCTTAGGACCAGAACTATAATATCTAATAATATACTATCTTTTTCCTACAAACCATATTGGATAAACTAATATAATGTAAAACTTTATAAATTATTCGTACATCACCCACACTAATAATGTAATATATTTTGTAAAAAACAATTAACTCTTAGTCGTCGAAATGCCCAAGAGTTAATTTTCTCATAAATAAAAAAAAAAACATTACATTATCGATAAAAATGTGAAGGTCTTCTTAGGTATGCGAATTCAAGCCTTGTTATTTGGTTATTTTCATATTTATACATGCCTCCTATGCAATTTACCTTGTCACTCAAAAAATAAATCTTACATGCAATTCTGTTGTTATGATTTTGAATACTTATCTACTAACGACTACTGCAGAATGGAATTCGTATGTGACGAAAAATAATTATATTGAAACTATAATGACCAATTTATTAACAAATCTAGTTAAACTAAGATCATTATTGATTACATTTTCAATTTTTTTTTTTATAACAATAACAATTCACTAACGGCCAATAAAAAAGGTCATTCGTAACAATAATGATGTCGAAACGTCCTACGCCCAATTTTGTTTTTACAGACATCAAATTTAACGATTTATTCGTTACATTAAAATTGTTTATCCAATATAACTATCGACGAAAAATATCTGAAATAGTGCGATCATACCAAAGTAAATGTCAACTACGTGAATAACCCATACCACAGTGTGAATCTTACACAATATGATAATACCACGGTTGGGATTGTCGCATACGATAAAATACTATTAAAATTGAACGATTTGTATTACATACACTATTTCGATATGGCCGCTAGTAACTGCAACTGTATTACGCCAATTTAATTCATCGGCTGTACTAGAAAAAACAACGAAAAAATATCGTGGCCCGAACGAAGTGGCTCAGAAGATTTCCCTCGAAAACCCTATACTATGAGCAATCGACCATACGCGAATTTTTTACCATAGTGACTCGAGCCTGACTTTTTAGTTGTCGGCCACCATACAGACAGACACGTGCACTAGTGTAGCTCGAACGTCGCGCCTGTTTGGGGCGAATATTATATTTTAATAACATTGAACCAATCGGTGATATTAAAAATAATATAAAATTATTGTGTTCGTGTTTCAATCTTGAGTATTACGAAACTTGGCACGACCATGAACTTAGTGTCTTACAATTACGAGGGACATTATACGTATATTATATATGCTTTGTTTTGATTGTAGTTATTGTTAGGTAGATGTGTATATAAATTATAGTTTATTTTTTATTTTACGTTAACGAAAAAATACGAGTTATTTTAATTGGGTAGCTGTATAAAACAAGTAGTATCAAAAAAAAAGAACGTTTCACTTTCTTTTATATGTAGGTATCAGATAAGGCATGACGTACCTACTATCTATATAATATGATAATGAATACCGTATCTCTCTCTCACACACAAACACGCACACATCAAATAGTCATTACGTACAAATCATCTCAACGATATGCGTTGCTTTTTTCTGTGCGGATTTTCTTATAGGTATACAGCCAAGTCATATTAGTTTATTTTTTGTTTTAATGGTGTGCTCTGTCTTATAGCGAGCAATATATTATTATCGTCCGTGCAGAGAAATAAAGCTTTTTAAATTGTATAAACTTGTATAAACGAATAGTGTGCTCTGCCTAATAGCGAGCGAATAAAATCTAAATTATGTATAAAATATCACATATCATGTATACCGTATTGTTATGTGAGTAGCTATCAATTGTTGAATGTGTACTCTGAATTACAGCGACAAGTGACATTTATTTTCTATGTGATTTATATTTTATTTATTACTTAAACTAAGTACCTATGTAATTTGTGCTGCTGTGTGAAAATTATTGTAGAAGGAAGTACACTGGCCAGTCTACGCTTCACAACCACATCTGTGAGTACCAAAATTTTTGATTGTGGTTTAGAGCGTTAAGACTATTTTTAATCGCATTCATTTGGAAAAATTTTTTCTGTTAATGCGTTTATTGTGATTTTTACTCGTTGTAAGGATTCAAATATTTCAATGAATTCTAGTAATAGCCAATAGGTCTTGTGCAGAATTGGGTATGATGGCGCCTCTTACTAGTTTCCTGAATAAGAAATTTATTAAAATGTTGGCTCTATTTGTAGTAAATAAATTGAGGTTGGATAAAGCTTTGAAGGTAATCTCATTTAAATGTAAATATAGTGAGTTTAGGTTAATTATTAGGCAATTATGAGGATAGTCTTCAATTAGAGTTTTTATTATATTTTTAATGATCAGAGTTGTTTTTAGTTCATTAATAGTATTCATTTATGATCTGCGTGTGGGGTTTTTTGTAAATTGTGTTTTAATAAGAATATTGTCGTAGTGATAGCGATGCCTAATTGTTGGGCGCCATTTGTAGTAGGAGAAATTAGCTTTATAGGGGAATAAACAGAGGTTGGGTGAAGTAATGATTATCAACAACGATATGGCAAGAAAATGGGTGGTGTAAAATAAACACGTGGGGTTGACGACCTATTTCAATGAACGAAGGGACGCAGCTGGTAGTACCGGTTGCTGACGACTATTCAGTGGCCCGTTATACGACCTAATATCCCCCGACGACTCGATTTGTTTTGTGGTGTTGATTTAAGAGGGACTATAAGTAAATGTACATATGCGTGTGTGTGTGTGTGTTTTACAATTGTGAGTTTGTATTTTCTTGAAGGGAGTACGCGTAAAATCGTCCTACTACTGTATAATACTACCTACCTAATGTTATTCGGACAGTCTATATTATAGATATATACATATATATATTTGGTCACTGACCTTATGCGACGGTGTTTGTAATAATTCTCTGCATCTGGTTTGTGTTTCTCCGGGGTAGTGTTCGACGGTCGGTATCACGGCGACAATATATGTATTTTGATTCGCAAGGCTTACTATATATTATGTTTGTAACGCTCCTTTCTGGAGCCTCGTTGCATGTGGTAACAAGAACCCGTGTTTTAATTATTGTGATTGTGACTATTATCGTATGTTCTTGAAAGTCCCTATATTCACAGCAATCGTACACAGTCGACGGCTAACCGAATGTAATTTAAGTCATGGAGCACTTAAGATTATGCTTATATATTCTAAATAAATTAACGTAATTATGAAATACTTATGATAATCTTATAAACTATGTTTTGCTCATAGAAATCCCTACACTCGCAGCAATCGTACACAGTCGACGGCAAACCGAATGTAATTTAAGTTATGGAGCACTTAAAATTATGCTTATGTATTCTAAATATATTAATGTAATTATGCAATACTTATGATAATCTTATAAACTAGGTTTTGCTCATAGAAATTCCTACACTCGCAGCAATCGTACGCAGTCGACGGCTAACCGAATGTAATTTAAGTTATGGGGCACTTAAAACTATGCTTATATATTCTAAATAGATTAATGTAATTATGATCTAATAATAACTAAATTTTAGTAGCACGCTATTACACGACAATAGTCACAAGGGTTGTATGGTAGGGGAATAGTTAGATAGATAAATCAAAAGAAGAAACTAAGTGCATTTAGTATGTAGTATGGGATAATTAATCGTGTGGTCATTTCGAATGCTGAAAATGATTCAATATACATATGCGTCTGAATTGATATTGGTGGATACTCCTCTGAACAGCAAAGAAGGTGTATCGTGGCGTGGACGTTATGCATCGGATGGTCTTGTAAAATAACTGTTCGGCGAGTCGATCCCGTAGGTTAGTTAAAAATAATATAATATATATAGTATATAATAAAATATTTTTCATGTTTATAACCTAATATTTTTTTTTATAGCTATATGTAAAACTAAAAAAACACAATACATCCTTGTGTCATCTAACATGCGTTGCTAAATTATTATCATATAATTTAAGTCTTAAATCTGGATCAGTTTTGTCCAATTTATCTTCTGGACATCAAGAACAGATTAAGAAAAATCGTACATACATATTGCATTTGATTGATATAGTATTATACTTGGGAAAACAGGGTAGTGCCTTTCGAGGCCATTCAGAAGGCACTGAATCTTTAAATCAAGGTATGTGTAAAACAGTCATACAGATAATATAATATAGATAAACTGTACCTATTATATTTTGTTATATGTTACACTTATATCTTATTCATTAGTGTAAGAAAAAATCTTTGATAAATACAATTTTAACTTTTAATAGTTATAAAACAAATTATGCATATATATTATCTATACTATTATATTTCTATATGTATATTGTATTAACATTTGTTATTGTTTAGGAAATTTTAAGGAATTATGCAACCTTTATGAAAAATCAGTACCAGATTTCCATTTGATTTATAAACAACCTAAAAACTACACTAGTTGGAGAATCCAAGAACAGTTAATTGAAATATGTGCTAATCATATTAATGAAACTATTTTAAATGAAATTTCTACAACTGGATTTTTTGCTATTATGTGTGATGAAGCTAGGTGAGTATTAAGTAAAAATGTTAAATATTTAATGTCGATATAATTATAAATATTTTAGAATCCACAAAGAAGAACAGCTTTCAATATGTGTTCGCTATGCAGTTGAAATGGAAGTGTATGAGCGATTTTTAGGTTTTGTGGACGTGTCAAAAGGACAAAATGCAAATGATATTGTTGAAGCTATTTATGCATATTTTGGGGGACAAAAAATATCCATACAAAATATCAACATTGTTGCTCAGTCCTATGACGGTGCTAGCGTTATGTCGGGGAGTATGAATGGCGTTCAAGCTAAAATAAAAGAGCAACATCCTGCAGCAGTATACACTCACTGTATGGTTCACCGCCTAAATTTGGTGGTTGTTGACACATGCAAAATCATTAAGGTATTAGTTTACATTTATTATTTATAATAAATAATTTTAACTATAGTACCTATATGTGTTCAAATTTGACAATTAATTTTAAATGTTTGTTTGTTAATGTGGACAGAGTGCTCAGGCAGCATTTAATATATTGGAAGCAGTGTATGTACACTTTTCAAGGCCATCAAAAAATACTAAATTAATAGAAATTCAAAAAAAGATGGGTCTATTTAAGAGTACTACTGTTATGCGAGTATGTGATACTCGATGGGTATGCCGGTATAAAAACTGTGAATCTATAATAAATAATTTTGAAAGTATTGTTAAAGCACTTAAAGAGGAAGTTGAAGATCAGGCAGACAAAGATGTGGCTCAAGCAATAGGTTAATATTTTTAATTTTATAAGAATAATATTTTCTAACAAATTGACAATGACATGCTAAACGATTATTAATTTCCAGGCATTTTAAGTTCAATAACAAAAAAAAACTTTATTGTTATAATTTTCATTCTATATGATGTTCTTTGCATCATTAATATCTTGAGCAATCAGCTTCAAAATAAAAAAGCTACATTGGGAAATTCTGGAAAAATAATTAAAGGTGTTATTGCTTCATTTAAAAATCTGCGTTCTGATGAGGCTTTTGATAGATTTTGGCTAAAGGTTCAAGATTTTGCAGATAAAAATAATATACTATTGACAATGCTACCCACAAACGAAGGTTAGTTCTTTATTATCTATTTGGATTATATATTATTGCTTTATTTAATAATACTGTATGTTTATAAAATAAAATAAAACATACTATATTTTACACATATATAACATAACACAAAATATTTATGTATGTATCCGACTATAGTGTCAAAAGAAAAACTAACTCGCAAACGTCGTGAACCAGCCAAACTTCAAGATTATGCCCTGAGTCATCGAACAGGAGCAGAGTCTGAAAATAATACTTCAAACACTATTGAATATTGGCGTACAACAGTTTATTTAAGAATAATTGATACAATAATTATAAATTTAGAAAAACGTTTTTCGGAAGAAAGCTTAGAGCTGGCGGAATCTGTGGACAACTTTTTTAACTTGGATGAACATAATAATTTGTGTTTTATAAACACTTATAAGGTATACATTTGATAAAAAATAATCAACTATTTAAAATATTTATTAAATGGTCATATCTTTTGAAATATTATTATATAAATCTGTTTAATATGTAATCAGGATATTTTGAAAATATCAACAGCTAGTTTATCAGCAGAAATGCTGGTTTTAAAGAATAGTCTACCAGCCAACTTTGTATATGAAGACTTGAAAAATCAATGTTATAAAAGTTCATTTCCAAATGTCTATAAACTAGTTCAAGTGGGAATGACAATTCCAATTTCTTCTTCAACGTGTGAACGCTCCTTCTCAGCTATGCGTAGATTGAAAAACTGGTTACGCACCAGTATGGGCCAAGAAAGATTTACCAAACTATCCACACTTAGCATTGAGAGAGATGTCACCAATAAAATAGAGGGGGAAATTATATTGCAAAAATTTGCAATATCAAACAGAAAATTATATCTTGTGTAACATTAATAATTAATGATTACATATTATTATAATCTATAATAAAATTACTTTTAAAATATTTGTTTTTATTTTTAATAAAAATTTATAATTATCACAATGCAGTTATTACAGTATTAGGGGGGTGTGGGGGGCAAAGCCCCCCACGGGTCTTTGTACCATAAATAATTCCAGCACCCCCTAAATTCACACCCAATGTGTGCCTATGAGTCAATAAGTAAAATTTATTGATTATAATAACATTATGTACCTAATATTATTATACTCGATGGTTTTCTATCCCTACCTATATTTTTTTCTTTTTCTATTCATATATGACGCAGATGGAACTCGATTAAAAGTCAGTTTTATTGAATATTAATTTGTTCTGCCTAGCGCTTTTCTGTTCATTATATTTTACTTGCTAATGAACATATCAGTATCTGTTTGACGTAGGTACCAATATCCAAATTTGAACGATAAGTTTTTAATTTACCTAAGACTTTTTGTACAACTGACAACTGACATAACTATTAATAAATTAAATCATACATTATAACAGAAGATATAGGGGCTACCATGGTGAGTTGAACATTTTAGTAATTAATATAAGTCCATCAACGTTTTATTATTTCTAAAAATGGTCCATAAACGTTACATCCAATATTACATCTATTTTCTCAAACCATTTTTCAGGATAATGTTTCTAAGTACAAACGTTTTAAAAACTGAAACACAGCTCGTTATAGAATTTTTAATTAGTTCCATCAATGTTTTCAAACAACAATGATTATCACTTAACAAAAACGTTGTTAAATCTTCGAAGAAAATCTGAAGACAGATCCCGAGTATCAATTTGGGTTTATACGGTTTATGTGAGGTATTTACGGTCTGTTTTTTAGTCCAAATACACACGCGTTACCCACCACATGTGTGCGCACGCTAAATGTATACACGCGGTCTTTCACAACCCCCACGGGTGACTATTATATTATGCAAGTGTGCTTCTTCTTTTCCATATCTTGCGTATCTATATGTTATTATAAAATATGTGTCTGCATTTAACTTTATGCCTAATATTATGGGATGCCATCCTGACGCCATTATTGCATTGTATTATACCACCTAGGTATGTAAGATAACCAGCGTACCGACTACCAGCTATCCGTTAAATACAATGCAACCACGGTATATGTCTCGTTAAAATAATATTATGTCTTCTCGTCGTGCGACGCTTTTTTCGACCAGACAGTTGTAGTTGTGTGTTGTTGTGCGGGATTTTTTTTTTAAACCTGAACCACAACAAAGCAGTGCACTTTTCTTCGTCTTTGCCAGACATGAACCTACCTCATATCATACTTCTCACCTACCACCATCATAGTATTTATGATTATATCGTATTTAATATTTTATATTATTCTATTATATAAAAAATGTCCAAACGTAGCTCTTTGTTAGAGATTAATTACGATTTGTGGACACAGTATTTAATATCTAAACATTTCCTGGTAACTCGTGAAAATATGAGATAAGCGTAGTTCCTTTTACTAATGGCTAATGATATTATATTAACTTCAAACATATTGTAACGAACATTTATGAAAATTATTAAATTAATTTATTGAAATTAATTATACTTAAATATACTATAACGATAACATGGCACCTTGTATAGACAATAAAGCTACACGACTTTCCATGGTAGGGAGACACTATTTCCAATCTGTTTTTCACATTTTTTTTTTCCCAAAAGTTCTTTTTCTCAATACCATTTTTCCCAAAACTTCTTTTTCACAATACTATTTTTCCCAAAAATTCCTTTTCACAATATTATTTTTCCAAAAAGTCGTTTTTCACAATATTATTTTTTCAAAAAGTTATTTATTTAAAAAAAATTATATTTCCCCCAATACAAAAAAAATGATTTATTGTTAATTTTAAAATGTATAAGTAAAAAAAAAATTATTATAAACAAATAAAAGTATTAAAATTTTAAATTATGATCAATGGCCGTGAGGTATGCAATAATATCATTGTTATTAACAAATTCGTCATATTTAGAAACAATATTATAAATTCGTTCCTCTGTTTTTAGTTGTACCTTATTACGACATTTCCTTATTTTTTGTCCTAGATTCAGTTGTCGTAACATGCACTCAGTGTCAGCTTGTTCTTTTCCAAGTTCATTGAAAAATGTGTATACGCTAGGATGTTGTCGTCCAACAACCACTTGGAACCGATTATGCCAGCCTTCTGACAAATTATTTGTTCCTGCCAATCGTTGGAGTACTGTATGGTAGGTACTGGTTCCACAGTTTTGGGGGGAATCTGGGTTCAGTTCCTTTTCTCCGACCTCTGGCTTGCCTCCCACGGATGTAATTTATCTACATTAAATATTTAAGTTATACTTAAAATTTAAAATTTGAATATTATATTATGTATATTAAAAAATAATTTACCTCAAAATATTCTGCAATTGGCATATACTCGTCTGGTACTTGTTCTAATAAAACATCAAACGTTTCGACAACTTTTTCTGGCGGCACAAACGCTAAAGCACCGGTCATCTGAGCTGTGATCTTAATGTTACGATTTTCTGGATCATTATATAGACTTTGTAACCCTTCTGCCTGTATACGACGATAAAGACTTTGACAAAGATGAAATAAACAAGTATGTATTTCAACTCCAATTATTTTAATCGTCGCATTTATAATTGATTGTTCAAAATCACAAATTGTGGTTTTACAATATTTATTCCAAATTTTTAAATGTTCCGTCAACAAACCAGGTAGGGCTGTTCATTAACATTTTCAAATTTTCTTTTGTTGCAAAAATTATTATTCTTCCACATGTTAACTGATAATCAATATCTTCAAATGAATCGTATAACAAAAATTGCTCTCCTGCTATAGTTTGTCTAAACTGAATTGGTAATTTATGCAGTTCGTTCATACTTCGAGGGTTCGACGGCATATTGATTACACGTTGTCGTGTTATTGCCTTTCTTATATTTTGACGCTCAGGAAGTTCTGCTAAAATTCCAGCTGGTAATTGTTGCAATTCTGTTCTCAAGATTTGTGCAGGGGGTGCTTCAGGATGTTCACTTGCTTTTCTTTTTATATCTATCATAACTTTTAAGGCATAAACTTCTTCTAAATTCGGTGCGTGGTCATGTATAGAACTTTGAGGGCCTTTATGGATTATTATATTTTGTCCAGAATTACTCGTTATAGCCCGAGCAGAGCATTCACTTTTTTTACGACAACACCAATAAAATCGACCTTTGTTTTCCGAATGTTTGTAGTAGAGATATCCATCAACATGAAGAAGCTTTCCTCTTCCATTAGAATTTATAATTTCGGCCATAATTCTAATGAATACGCTTGGTTGTATAAATACATACATACAATAATTTAATGTACAAAAAATTCAAGTTAATCTACGAAAAATTACACGTTTGGCAACAACTGTCAAAATGAAACTAAACAAGGTATAAATAAGACATTCGATAATCAATATTGAACGGATAAACTTAATCACGCAACAAATGGATCGAACGGCATTGGGCGCATGCGTTATTTCGACGCATACAATAGGTATTTTGAAGTTTATGATATTTATAATCTATAGATACTGTATAGGTATAAAAAATGTATAGTTGAACGGCAAACGGTAATAAAGATAAAGATGAAATGTGTACCATTTAGGGATGTACGATATAGGTATAGGGATATACAGATATATGGATCATGGATGTATATAGTCCGATTAAGCAGTGATAGGCACCGAGCACCTACCTAAAATGCGTATACGTATCATAGCGTCTATCATCATATAAGTAATAAAAATAACGATGTGGTAATGCCGATCAGCACGCGTGCAATTATACTTAATTTATATGTCACTGTTTGTAATTATATATTATAATTATAAATTTGTCTATTTTGTGAATTTAGTAGCCAAATTTCCGATTTCGTGTATTCGGCAACAATGTTGTTCTTTTGGAAAAATATTAAACTTGTAAAAATATTTTGGGAAAATGTTTTTATGGTAAATATTGAAATTGGAAAAAATGGATTGGTCATATAACATTTTGGAATAGTAAAAATTGGGAAAAATTAATTGGAAAAAATAAATCGGGAAAAACAGATTGGGAAAACTGTACTACAATCGACTTCCATAAGTGTAAAATCGCGGGGCAGCAATAACAACGTTCAATAACATTTTTGATTTTGCAATTGTAGTCTCCTACATTCAGTTGTTGTCTCCATTTTAGTCATAGTTACCTACATTTCGCTCGCCGGTATGGCGCCTATGAACTTATGGTCAATGTAAACTAAAAACACGGGCGTACGGTACGTTGGGTATGATTTGCTCCGTGTCCGTAACTAAATTAAAATTTTCTATAAATAGTTTAAATAGAATAAAAATATATTTTTTTTAATTATACAATATATAGAGAAAGCTAATATAAATAGGTATTTGGTGAAAATGTCAAGTATCTACAGTATACATATTAATATAGGTTTATGTAGATTCCACATTTTGTTTATGCTATATTATTCTATATTAAATTATATTATATAGGTTGAGCGTTTATGAGTCGTTAACTCAAAAATCCATTGTGAATTTACGCTCAACTTTTTTTTTAATTACACGCTAGACAGTGACATCATATAAGAAGCCTTGTATTAAATGTTCGCAATTTTTATGGAATGAACAATTTTAGTTAAGAAAAAAAATGTCTTATGTATATAAATAGCTTATAATTGTAAGGTGAATAGAAACTGCTAATAATTAATAACATCCCATAAATTAATCACGTAGTTACAGTTATACTTTTTTGAGTTACACAAAAAAAACAAAATGGATTTTGTCCAAAACAGGTTTTAAGTAAAATTCTCTTCTCCTTAATTTTGGATTCTTAATGTATTGATTTTACCAAGATATGTTTTAGATTCTGAGTGGAACGATGAATGTATTGATTTTACAATGATGTGTGTTTTTTTTTAATTTTTATTTTTTTTTGTGTCTGTGTACGTGATAAGTAGTCGAAATAATGCTTCGATTTTCAACTTCAGTATCTTGTTCGATTGGAAAGTGAATATCGTCGGTGCATTGGGGAGGTCAAAATTTAAAATTCCCAGTAATTTTCAAAAACGCCAAGAAAAACAAAAGAAAAATTAAGGGAAAACGGGAATTTTTACGCAAAATCGATTTTTCACAAAATTAAATTTGGTTTTTTGTGTAACTTGAACGAATGACCGTAGATACATGCAATTTTGACTGAATGTTTATATTACCATTTTCTATATACCATAACATTTTCAAAATATTTTGACTTATTTTGAGCTCTTTACGGGCATTGTCAGTTTTCATTTTTTTTTAGTTTTTTTTTTCTAAAAATATCAATAACATTTTATTTGTTGATTAAAAAAGCTTGAAAATTTAATAAAAGGCTCCTAGTATATTTTTTCAAAAGCAGA
>NC_042493.1:110905167-110918273 GCF_005508785.2 Acyrthosiphon pisum
GAAAAATATTAAAAATACATAGGCACAATTTTTTTTTTATTAGCATTTGGAAGTTAAAATGTTGACAAAATTTATCAAATTTAAAATTGAATAATTATTTTGTAGTTAAAAATTTATAAAATCTTCAACTTTTATATCTAAGGATTGAAAATTTAAAACAAGATTCCACGTAAATATTTAATTCTGTTGCCGAAAATTCTAAGAAATACGTAAGCACAGTTTATTTTTATAGTCATTTTAAGTTCAAATTTGGACGAAATTACATATTAAAAAACCTGGAAGAAATATTTTATTTATTTTGTTGTGATTGTAATGATTGTGTAATATTATTTGTGGGTACTTGAAACTTCTAAAGTATACTATTATATATCTATGATAGTACCACCGTTTGTTGTTGATGTATAACGTGTTACCTGATGGATATTGTGTTATGATTAATTTGAAATTTATTATTAATACCTATTATAGGTCAATTTTTTTTTAATACTATAGATAAGTATGTCTAATACTTAGACTGTCAAACCATCTCCGCTCAGAATAGTTTTTCTTATACAGTGATATTATATCATTGAATTCAAATTTACTACTATCCATTATACAGTGACCCACTTGTAACCTACTGTACAGCAGAGCGACATCCACTTACCCACCTTTTTTTGTATGTATACACACGATAAGTAGTCAAAATAATGCTTTGATTTTCAACATGGGGACATTTTTTGATGGAAAAGCGAATCTAGGCGTTACTTTAGTTGAGAGGTCAAAATCTAACCATAGTGGTAATGATTCTGACCATTTTGAAGTGTTATTATCTTCCATCAGAGCTCTCAGTATATTTTGTAAATCTTGGTTTGCCCTTTCGATGGATCCTTGTGTTTGGCTGTGGCGTGGTTTATCATGGACAATTTTCACACCATCCCACATTGAACACAGCTCTGATATAACTTTATTTACGAACTCTCGTCCATTGTCGGAATGTAAAATATTGGCGCACTGAAAATAAGAAATATAAGTGATGTGCAACTTCTTCTGCAGTTTTAGATTTTAGAGGTTTTAATTGAATAAAGTGATTCTAATAATTTAATATAAATTTAAATTCACCATTTTTGCAAGTTTGTATATCTACCAAGTCTACTTGACACCGGGAATTAAGTTCACGACTTATAATAGGTTTGATTACAATACCTTTTTTCGGAAGTTTTTAATTGGTTTGGCAATAAATACAAACGGGGGCCCGGGGTGCTACTTGGTGTATAGCACCCTGGGCCAGTCCGCCCCTGGTTACTGATAGACAAAAGTTATAAGAATAATATGCATCTATTCTATCTAAAAATATCTTTACTATACACTATACAGTATATACACAGAATGTATGAACGGTAAAATGTAATGTGTTAACTATAAAAATATGTTTTTATTAAGTATATTTTTGATACTGTAATGAATCTGTAATGAAAAACTGAAGACACTAGAAACGTTTTTTTAACGATAGGCCTGGAGGTGGGAAAAAATTGGCCTCTTTAATTGTTTGCACACTTAAAAAAAAAACTGAAATGGCGCCCCTGTAGTTGAGAGGTTAAAATATAATATACGCAGGAGTTTTGAAAAGCGCAGGTAAAAAAAAAAACTAGGGAAAAACGATATTTGACTGAATTGACTTCGTTTTTTTGGTTTCACTATAAAAAACTAACAACCGCTAATAATCACCAAATGTTTATACTACCATTTTCTAATCATAATATTAAATTTTCCAAATATTTCGACTTTTTTTTAACTATAAAAATATGCAAAAAAATATTTTGATTTTGATTACTTTTTTTTAGTTACTGTCAATAAAAAAATGTTCTCTCCATCAAAACACAACAATTTGAGCGTAAATCATCAATATTGTTTTATAAGCACCCGAAGTAAGAATTTAGACAAAATTTGCAAAAATCGTGAAAACTTGCAAATTATTTGGGTTAAAATTTCAAACAAATTTTAGATTCTGAGCGGAGCAATCACTACAATGCTGTGTGTTTTTTTATTTTTTTTTTTGTGTATCTCTTTACCGTTTGGGGCAGTACAACTGCTTCGATTATCTTCAATAGTACCTTTTACCTTGGGAAAGTAAATCTAGTTGGTACATTCAGGATTTCAAAATTGAAAATTCCCAAAGGTGCCGGGAAAAACAAAATAAAAATTAAGGAAAAAAGGGAATTTTTACGTAAATAAAATCGATTTTGGTTTTTGGTGTAACTCTAAAACAAATTACTGTATTTAAATGACATTTCCACTGAATGTTTACAATATTATTTTGTATACATTACACAATTTTCAAAATATTTTAACTTGTTTTGAGCTTATGACCTAACATATTCAGTTTTTATATTTATATCTAAGATTTAAAAATTTAATACAATTTTCTTCATAAACTTTTACCTTCTAACAAAAAATAAAGTTTACCAGAAAGTCAAACTAATTTTGTATGAGAATTTGAATTATAAATTTTCAGTGCTATTTTAAGTATGATTTTATACAAAATTAGATATTTAAGAATAGTTATTTAATTTAAACTTAAAACTATCATTATAATATAGGCTGACCGGCAGATCGTCTCCACTCAGAATTAATTTTGGTGTAGACTAAACAATGAAATTATATCATTGAATTCAGGTGCTAGAAATAAAAAGTGTGGGTGGCTAGATGAAAAAAATTACGATTATCAATCACTCCAAAATGTCAATAAGCAATATAATGTAACGTTTTTAGTATAGTATTGCAATATACTAATACAGGAATCGTGTAGCATTTATGTTATTTATTACAACATATTACCTCATACTGGCGAAATATACATTTTATTGTTTTGTAAGTAGGTAGGTACGAATGTGAATGAAAAATATTGAATAAAAGCCTACATACCACCAACTTATAGTACCTATAGAATAATAATTGTATATATTAATATGTATATCTGCTCATTTGTCTACGTTCGACATGCCTACTATTATAGTGTGATGAGCCGATGTCGAGTTCAACTTTCAAACGCCTGAATTATTGAGGTTTAACGAATAAATTGCAAAACCAAATACACGTCATTTACCTGTGGACAATATTGGCGATGTGATGTGATATTATATTAAATTATGATATTAATATATTGGCCACCGACGCTGTGACTACGCATTGCATTATAATTAACGTACGAGACTAAAACCAAAACGGACCAAAGTGTCCGTTATAAATTATAATGTTTTATATTACACCGTAGAACGGACCATTGTACCGGTACCACGTATTAAAACGATGACGGTTGTAATAATCTTTTTTGTTATTATTATGATAACATCAAGTCGAAAACGCTCACGTGTGAGTCCATCGGGCCGTGTTTACGCAGTTCGGGGCCGATTCAATTCAATTACAACAACGGACGTGCGCGTATGTGCTCTCTCATAGGAGAGTTGTATAGAGATACCTGGGATTTATTTTTCATCGAGAAATTTCCCGGTACCTACCATCCGCCGCAGCAGTGAAATATGAAATTTAATTCCCCATTGTCGGGTCGTTGTTGTTTGTTGGACGTTTCAAAAAAACGAAAGAAAAAATCATAAGCATCTGCGAGTTACTTATAATATTTTCATAATACCACGCTCGTATAATAATATTTTTAAATAATAATAAGTTATATTTTAATAGTCCATCGCCATTTAATTATTTTGTTCATCACACTTTGTTTCTTTTCAGAAATAATTCCTCGCCAAGTAAATAAATTATTGAAACAAAATAAGTTTACTCAAATTCAATTTACTCAGCATATATTCATGATATCACATGTTTATATTTTTTTTACCTATCCATTTTCACACGTAGTTTACGAAGGCTTTTTGTTGTAATTATATAATATGTACTACCTAGGTATATAGACTTCCTAGTGCCAATAATTAAACACATACACGACCATTTATGTACTAATTTATATATATGTAGGTATATATGTATGTATATATAATGTATATTGGTGGGTCATGGGGTGTTGGATCAAAATAATAATATATACTGGTAATACATACCGTGACGTGAAAAAGAGCGCGAACAAATATTTGTGCGTGTGATAATAGAACAAATAGCAGACCGAAATCCCGAAGCAAGTAGCGAATAATAAAATCTATTTATTAAAAAAAGCTAATTTAAAAAAAAAAAAGTCTTTTTACTTAATAAAAGCCAATTGTGAGGACAACGAATAACATTTTAATGTATCGGTTTTCTTCGTGGAAATTGATACTAATGGCCCATGACAAATATTGGGACAGGAAAAAAGTTTGAAAATCACATTATTTCACTTTTTTGGGAGGCTGGGGAAATGGGTAAAAAACAAAATGCGATTTGTATGACGGGGAAATGACGTGAGTACTCCGGGTCTAGACGTGCAAATTCATGCTTATTGCGTGCTAAATATTGGCACAGGAATTAATTCTGATTTAAATTTAGTTATGTTTGTTGGGGGGCTGGAGAAATATTTCTCCAGCCCCCATGGATATTTTTAAACTTTATGCATAATCTAATAACATGCAAATTACGAAAATAGTCGTACGAATTCATGCTAAATAATGGTATAACAATTTTTTATATTATTAGTTTTTTTTTTGGGGGGGGGGGAGGGAGGGGTGAAGCAGAGAAATGTACGTGAAACTTCCACATTTGACAACATTTTCTGATAAACGAAATATTTTTGAGAACAAAACCTAAGTATAGAACCATATTTCTTTAATTCTATTTAACACATTTAAGTAAGTATAGTACACAATTTTTTGCGTTGGAATTCGTAATATGGAAGTTTCATTGTAGGTACTATAATATTATAACATTGGTCAAAATAATATTTTAATATTATCGTTAGGGTTTTAATATTTCATGAATCTTTCACGAAATATGTTATATATGTGACAAGAAAAACTTAATGAAAAATTGTTTATTTTGTCTAAAAATATATTTTCCATAAACGTACAGTAATAAAACTTTTTAAAAATTGGCTTATTGTTTTGAATACTAATAAGCACCAAATTAATAAATAAAATCGCAACTGATAAGTAATAGATTAGCCGATAAATACCATTTAAATCTAATTTATAATTATCTGTTAACTTAGTAATTTGTAAACCTTGGTTGATATAACGCAGGTTGATCTCTCCTGTGTGTATCCGACGGTGCTTCGTCAACGTGCAACTTACACTGAATGACTTGTCGCATATGTCACACAGATACGGCTTCTCTCCTGTGTGCGTCCTCCGGTGCTTCGTCAGCGTGCCACTTACACTGAATGACTTGTCGCATATGTCGCAAGGATATGGCTTCTCTCCAGTGTGCGTCCGCCGGTGTATCGTCAAATTGCCACTTATACTGAATGACTTGTCGCATATGTCGCACGGATAAGGCTTCTCTCCTGTGTGCGTCCGCCGGTGTTTCGTCAAACTGCCACTTTCGCTGAATGACTTATCGCATATGTCACACGGATAAGGTTTCTCACCTGTGTGAGTCCTCCAGTGTACCGTCAAATGAGTGTTATTGTTGAATGACTTGTCGCATATGTCGCACGGATACGGTTTCTCTCCTGTGTGCGTCCGCCGGTGTACCGTTAAATGGTCTTTTCTGTTGAATGACTTTTCACACACGTCGCATTGGTACTGTCTCTCGCCAACGTTCTTCCACCGATTACAAGTGAGATCGTTCATTTAAATGATTTTTTATCATTTATTGCCGTTGTACTTATTTAATGTTTATGAAACCTGGAATTATTGATTTATGTATAGGACTTGATATTTCCTAGTATTTACTTTTGTAAATCAACGTGGTTACCACACTTACTAGACTATTATGTTTATGGTCAATTAGAATTTATTCACACCACCAGGGTTATAAGCCAGTTTATTTTGTCATACTACAATTTAATTCTTGGCATATTATAAAACTTAATAGGACTTTCCCTTTTTCTTTCTGCGAGCTTCGAACTTTAAAAGAACGCAATGGATTTTGATGCCATTTTTTTTTTTTAATTTATAGAATGATTCAAGAGATTAGTTTATATGTACATAACGTGCATTATATAATAGAGAAACACTACCCCTTTTTTGTATGTATGAGCATATCTCGAAAAGAACTCTACTTACTTTAATACGGTTTTGACTAATAAATCGTCGAGTCACGGAGAAGGATTAAATGTGTGGCTGAAAATAATAACAATCTATGTCTATATATATGTATAAATATATTTTTGTTTGTATGTCATTGAACTCATCCTAAGCCACAAGACACTTTTTGTGTGTTTTTGAGTGATTCCCTTAATGGTTTGGATTCACAATTAGACCCAGTTGGTTCAACCCGAAGAGTTCCTCAAACACGTATTTTTGTGATTTTCGAAAGAAATTTTGGGTTATAAAGGGTAGTTATCGGTTTTTGAAGAAACAATTAGTAAAAATTAGTATTTTAAATGTTTGCCATTAGTTACCCTGGCAGAAGAGCACATAAAATCATCCATAAAATCGTCGCACACTTATGGTTTTGAATGAGGAAATTATATCTTAAAACAAATATTAGAGTTAAATGTTTATTTGTAGCTATAAAAAGGTTCTCAAAACTACTTGACCGAATTTGTGAAAATTTCGAATTGTTCTTGGAGATGTCAGGAATATTTAAAGAGTAGTTTGAACCACATTAGATTTATACCAAGCTATACCAACCTATACCCAATCCACCACAAATAAATTGTTCTCCTTAGTCGATTTAGTTCGCAAAGCTTCCCAAATTTATATGCGAACTGAGGTGCCTAGGTAGGTATACACCAAAACCAGGATACACATAAGTGTATGAGATTTAAATTTTTTTTCATTTTTTGGCGGGCCAAATCGTGTTATAGGTACAACTTAAATTAGATGTTGGTTTATTCGAAGTTAATAGAAAAAAAAGTTAATAAAAGTTATTAATAAGTTAATAAAAAAGATAAACATACTTCTAGAAGTCCGATTTCAACTTTGAAAACTAATTTGAATTCAAGAATTTTTTTGAGCGAGAATTTCATAGCCACGCGGGTGCCGACGACCGAAGGACGAGGTGACGCTTGGACCGCGGCGGCGTCCCCGGATCGGTGTCGGATGCCACTGACTCTGAATCATCGTGTGTGAAAATATGATTTTTTTTTTCACTCGACGTTCACGGTTATTTGGCGGTGCCGGGATAGTGCGGATTACAGCAGCCACGGCGTCGTCTGTCGACTTGATTTCGAATTCAACTTTTCGAATGTCGCAATAACTCGTTAACGATTAGGTTTATCTCGACGATCCCGAAAGGTGATCTCGTCGTACGTTCCGAGCTCTATCAGATACTGGTGTCATTTAACATTTAACTCGATTATTCAATATCCGTGGCCGTGCCGCTACGCATGGTGATAAACCATATTATGACCACAGTGTCTGAGTCCACCGATTTCCCGGTCAATCTGTGATAATGACCGTACGCTTTTTTTTTAAATTGAATTAAATTAAATCGGTTATTCTATTGCACGCAACCGCCACCGCAGCAGCTCCGCGTCCTGCGGGTTGGGCGCGCGGGTCACGGGCGCCCGTCCGCGCTCATATCCCACACGAACCAATGTCGGTCATGCGCCGTGTCTGTACACCAGTGCCCCGATGTGCCCCGCCCGTTCGCGGTCGTACGGATACCGATGGGACTCCGCGCTGTACGGCGCGGTAACAACACGCTCGTAACAAGGAGGATGTCTCATACGGTAAAGCGAATGATAAGAGGCATTGGGGCCGAAACGACCTCAACCTATTCACAAACTATAAAAGAGTGAGATCGCTAGCTTTTCCTGGTGTGGGTTTTCGGAATCATCTACAGACGACTTAAGTACCGGGCTGGGTGTTCTACTCGGCAGAGCAGTTACCACGCTGCGATAATATTATATTAAAGACTTTTATGTGTTATAATATTATAATAGTACTTCAAAGCGATGTCAATACATTTGTATTTATGCTTTATAATAGCTGTGGATAATCTATACAACCGATATTTATAGTGACTAGTAAACGTGATTAATAATCTGAATTAACTAGTTTCTGACAGAAATATATTTTAATTGATACACAACTAGGGTTGCCACCTTTGAAAGAAAGCAGCCCCGGAGACAGGCCGATGAGCAAAAAAAAAAAAAAAGATCATCAGCTAGACGCTAGTATACACCAGTATGTAGTATAATCTATAGCTTAGTTGAAGTGAAATGATAAGTAATGAAATGCAAACAAAAAAAATATTAATATAATCACATATTTTATTATTGAAAATTACAAATTATATAATAAATATGATTAAGAATCCCGAACAAGAAAAGTTATTTCTCCGACCCGGAGAATAATTCACTGAACCCGGAGCCCGTAGATTTATACATAAACCCGGATTCTTCGGGTGAAACCCGGAGAGGTGGCAACCCTATACACAACCATAAAAAGGCAATAGCTCTCTAGCCTACGGTGAACGCTGCCTGGCATTACATTGGCGTGGGTCGTTTAGGCGCCAAGTTACAGAAGACTGTAAAATGAAACTAAGGGCTAACGCTCGTTCTTGCCCGGTGCATACCTATGTCTGAATGTATCTCTGATATTATACAAATTGTGTTTTAATAATGCCCACATTGTATATGTGGTCCGTTATGTAATAATAATATCTTCATCCTATATTTCTATGTACAGAGCGATATAAACCAAAAGGTAACGTGTTTATCGTATGTGTCGTACTTATGTATCTAATTAATTC
Source organism: Acyrthosiphon pisum (assembly GCF_005508785.2). Classification (NCBI taxonomy): domain Eukaryota; kingdom Metazoa; phylum Arthropoda; class Insecta; order Hemiptera; family Aphididae; genus Acyrthosiphon; species Acyrthosiphon pisum. The sequence goes on from NC_042493.1 coordinate 110,913,952, forward strand.
ATTAGACATTCACCACATTACGTAGTTATGTCGTTGATATAAGAAAAATGTATTTTATTCGTTTATAATTTATTGTTTTCAAATGTTCTAATAATATTTGTTTTTAAAAAATAATCAAATGTGTATTAAAAAAGTCCTTAGATACTGCCATGTAAAAAATTAATATCAATAACATTAATAACATAAATTACTGAAATACGTGTGATGTAATATTATATTATCAGTTTTATAAACAATAATATATTATATCCTAAACTTTAAACGTGCATAAAGATCATACATTGATAAATGTATAGGTAATATTATATATAATTCATATATACCATAATGTCGGATGGCCAACGGGCATTATACTACTTATATACATAAATCTTGTACACTTTGTTTTATGGATTACGGTTCTAGTGTTCTATCTTCTATGAAATTAAATTATGTATAATATTTTTAAATGTATGTACTATATATTAGGTATATAGTAATTTAGTAGGTACCTATAGTGACGTGTGACGTGTCCGATAAATAATACATTGTTTCTAACAGTAAATAGACCCTTACCAAATTTACAATCTATTGTTTCGTATTAGTTATACATATACACAAAAACGATCGTAAAAAAAACTGTTAGGTGCATTTGTAAATTGAGGATAACTCAATTTCTTTCAATATTGCTGTATCTACATTCTACATTCAGTCCCTAACTGTTATAATAATATGTTGTTAATCATTTTAATAGGCCCGTTTATTCCAACTATAAATGTTGATGACCCTGCTTTCGACCCTTATAAATATACTTATCGAAACTAATTTGATATTTTTATAATATGGGCGACGGTGGCTTCCTTTAAACAGACAATTGATGGGACAGAATATCAAGAAGAAATTTAAAAATTAAAAACCTTTGTTCGAGTTTATTGTGTTTCTAAAAATCTTAATGTCGATTAATTAAAGCAGTTTGAGTGTAGTTGTAGCCACACCATGTGTAATATATATATTTTTATAAATAATAATATTTTCGTATAATAAAACAGTAATTCAACAATGTTAAAAAAAAAGTGGTATGCTATTTAAAACTATTAATTATTAGGTTAGTCAGTTTTGTAGCCATATATCCAAGAGCTAATTCAATTATATAATAGTATAATTAGTATGTCGGTAACTAATAACTACTAATTATATTCCTTATAATAATTTATTGTGCACTGTTATACAGAAAAAATTTGGCTAATATACTATAATATTATAGTGATGCCCGGCGATAGTCTATAATATGAAAATAATATCGATTCCTATTTAGATTATATTATACGAACAACGTATATTTTAATAAATGTTTTTATTTTTTTATTATTATTATACATATGATACAGTAATTTTATACAAATTTACTCTCGGGAAAAATTGAAATTACCCGTTCATATCCAAATTATATGCGATCAAACACATTGCAAAAATGTCTTGAACTGCCACTTGTATTGGAATATCATATATATAGAATACCTTTACGAATTCCAGATGATTGTATTTTCAGATAACGTCGGCATAACGATATACAAAACAGATTTGTTTCACACAAATTCGTGTCAACCGTGTGACTGTTCGGTTCGTTTTTTAAGCGAATATTTACCGGCGTAACCGGACCGTTCTATACTTGCAGCTAAGGCGAAGAACAATAACAAAGACATGCGAAATTCGGGAACGTTGAATAATATTTTCGCTATAAATACGATGCCAAGTCAACCCTTCGCCCCCGCCTGTGTCGCAATAATAGATGACGGCACTCGGTGGCAATTATAGTATTCTATTAATACGCAGCGTTTGAACAGCGTGGCGCCCACCATCTGAATTTTTATACAATGTAGGCGCCACGTATACGACAGGAATATAGAATAAACATTAAAAAAAAAGTGGATGTCGCTCTGCTGTACAGTAGGTTACAAGTGGGTCACTGTATAATTGATAGTATTAAATTTTAATTCAATGATATAATATCATTGTATAAGAAAAACGATTCCGAGCGGAGACGGTTTGTCAGTCTAGGTATTAGACATACCTATTATAGGTATACTTATCTATAGTATTAAAAAAAAATTGAACTATAATAGGTATCAATAATAAATTTCAAATTAATCATATCACAATATCCAATAGATACTTATAAAGTGTTAAACATCAAAACAAACCGTGGTACTATCATAGATATATTATAATAGGTAGTATACTTTAGAAGTTTCAAATACCCACGAATAATATTATACAGTCACAACAAAATAACTAAAATAGTTATCCTAGGTTTTTAATATGTAATTTCGTCCAAATTTGAACTTAAAATGACTATAAAAATAAACTGTGCTTATGTGTTTCTTAGAATTTTTGGTAACAGAATTAAATATTTACGCGTGGAATCTTGTTTAAAATTTTCAATCCTTAGATATAAAAGTTGAACATTTTATAAATTTTTAACTACAAAATAATTATTCAATTTTAAATTTGATAAATTTTGTCAAAATTCCAACTTCAAATGCTTATAAAAAATAATTGTGGTTATGTATTTTTAATATTTTTCAACTGCTATTGTAAAAATGTATCAGGAGCATTGTATTAATTTTTAAACTTTTTGGCCCAATAGATAAAACTTTATTGATATTTATAGAAAAAAAAAACTAAAAAAATTGAAAACTTACAATGTCCGTAAACAGCTAAAAAAGAGTCAAATTATTTTCGAAATATTATCGTACAAAGAATATGCTAATATAAACATTCAGTGAAATTTTCAAGTTTCTATAGTCACTCGTTTTTTAATTACAACAAAATAAGAAAATCGTTACGTAAGAAATCGAGTGAATATCAAATGTTGTAAAAATATGAATTTCAAACGCTCATAAAAATTTAATTCGAGTTTCTTATAGAATTTTTTTTTGATAAAGGTCGATTATCCTATAAAGAATCTTGTATTACATTTTAAAATCTTAGTTCTAAAAAGAAAAAAATTTACGAATTATTAACTAAAAATAATTTGCTAATTTTCGTGATTTTTACATATTTTGTCAATTTTTGAACTTTAAATGCTAATAAAAAAAAAAAAAAACTGTGTCTAAGGATTTTTAATATTTTTCAAATGTCATTGTACCAATATAGTAGGAGCCTTGTATTAAGTTTTCAAGTATTTTTGCTCAAAAAATAAAGTTTTATTGACATTCATAGAAAAAAAAACTAATTAAATTGGAAACTGAAATTGTCCGTAAACAGCTCAAAACAAATCAAAATATTTTTAAAATTTTATCATGTATAGAAAATGGAAATATAACTAACCGGTAAAAATTTCATGTATCTACAGTCATTCGTTTTAAAATTATACCAAAAACCAAAATCGATTTTCTCGAAAACAGCTTTTGCGTAAAAATTCCCGTTTTTCCTTAATTTTTCTTTTATTTTTCAAGTTGCTTTTGAAAACTATTGGAAAAATTTTACTTCTGACCCCCCAAAGTACCAACTAGATTCACTTTTATATCAGAAAAGGTACTGTTGAAGAAAATCCAAACACTTTTACTGTCCTAAAAGGTGATGACAGACACACAAAAAAAAAAAAATAAATAAAAAACACACATCATTGTAAAATCAACAGATTCATCGTTCTACTCAGAATCTAATATATACTTTTACATGTTATATCACACATAAAATTACACGCTGACCGGCAGGTGGCGTAGTGTCATTTCCGTCGTCCCTGCAGGTCACCGTGTAATGTGAATAGTGTGTGTGATCCCTGTGTGCATAAAGAAGAACTTACTGTCTATGTGCCGTCTGTTTTTATTCTCAAAAATGACTGTACATTGTAACTTATATGTACCTTTAAATATGCGTATAAGAATAAAATGTCATATAATGATATTGAAAAAAAAAATATTTTTCTATTATATATAGGTAGGTAGGTCATAGGTACATATATTATTTTAAGTATTATCTCCATGTGTGACGTGGGTCCATGCATAAACAATAAATAAAATCGATATTTGTTGGTTAGATATTCAATTTCGTTAAAGTTTGAACTTGAAATCTATATTCGTAAATTAAAATCGTACATAATATTATGTATTTGGAGTCTTGGAGATTTTTAGGTTGCTACAATAATTGTACTGTAACGTGGTCGGGGGAATGACCAGTTAAATATAAGATATCCAGGGAGAATCGTATGGATCCTATGGACATAAATACCGTAGCCAGGGGCAGATATATAGATATCAGGATCTTACTATATTTAAATTACTAGGATTCTATTTCAGTTATAAATTATGGTTTATTATTTATTATTCATTTACAATACT
>NC_042493.1:110920290-110929634 GCF_005508785.2 Acyrthosiphon pisum
ATAATTGTTACAGTACTTATGATTTTATGATGAACCTTGCATGCAGTTTTCAAGCCACATAAGGTATTCAAATTGAGAAAATCTTATACATATTAACTATAAATATAATTTTTAATTTTCCTGTTTTGTCAAAAATGTGAAAGTTAAACGTTTACAAAATAAAATTGTGCGAATAACTTTTCGTCTTTTTGATACCTAATCGATTTTTTACGAGTAACTACAACTTTTGAGGAATCCTGTACCATTGCAATTTCCAATCCTTATTATAAGTGTGTCACCGAAGTATTTACATTTGAAACGTATTATTCTTCTGACACAGAAATTTACCAACATCCTTGATTTTTTTGTAAATTGTCTGTATAGTTAGGCACCTATATATTTTCTATGATTTAGACATTCCTCGTTACTCGTTAGACAACTTAAATAATTTGTTGTCAAATTTTTTTGAATTTAACTAGCAATTTAATCTTTTATATTTACAAATTAAAATACGTAATTACGCAGAAGATCTGTTAATAAATGTATACCCAATTGTAACATTATGTACTATACGTCAAAATTAATTTGTAATACCTTCGTCAATACTCAAAAACCAAAAAATATGAGCGTAAATATAGTTAAGTTGAAACGTTTAAATGTCCTTGTGTATTGCAACCATAAACGTGTTTATAACTTTTAAACTGGGTACCTTTGGTTAATGGCAATCTAATTTGTGTATACTCTATTGATATAAACAGTGATAACTGATAATATAATTTGATTTTTACACATTATCTAATAGTAAAACTTAGATCATCACCACTCTATTTAGTTTCTAATTAAAAAGGCAACCTTTATAATCAAATAAAACAAATTATAATTTAGATTTAAGTCTTTTTTATTTCAATTGTACATATAAAATATAATAAAATACATTACATATATATAAAGAAATATGTATAGAAATCTAAAATATATAATAAAAAAGATACAGGCATAACCAATTTAATTTCTCAACAAATCCCCTAAACTAAAAAATTTAATTAAATTAAGTTTCTTTTAATTTATAGCTTAACTATAAACTTATCTACTCTAATTAATTAAAATATAAACATTTAAATAGTGATAACTTAATTGTAAATTATACAATATATAAATTATAATTCATAGTTAACGCCTTACTATTGTTGTTTAACTTTTGTAGACTAAATAGGTCTTGTATAACTTTTGTTTTGAGACTACCTATTACACTCCTATTATAATACTAGCTGACCAGGAAAACGTTGTTATTGACTTGTCAAACATATTTTATTTTCATAATGTTATTATAAGTTAATAGTTATTACCGTTTACTTTTAAAATGGTTTATCGTCGACGTTTGACGATAGCACGAAAATGTATAATATATTATAAATCTATAAACATAGTATAATTAATAACATAATGCATAATATAATACAATGTTATTGGTTTTTTTTTTTATGTCCTGTATATACAATTTGTATCAGAAGTAGTGTTGATTTCAACATAATATAATATCTTATCTTTTTACAAATTGGATAAAGATGGTACTTTTGAGAGGTAATTTTTTGATTTTCTCAATAATAATTTTTAATATTAAATCGACATATAGGCTATAATAAAATATAATAACAACATAAAATATCCAGACCGATGTACCGTCACCACTCAGAATCGTTTTTCGTTTAAAATGTTAATATGATATCATTGAATTCAAATGTAATACATTCAATTATACAGAGACCCACTTGTAATTTACTGTACAGTAGAGTGACATACGCTTACCTGCTTTTTTTTAACATGATTTAATTATTAAACAAAAATTGAGAGAACTACGAATTACCTAGTAACAACTAAAATTGAGCGAGAGGTCGATGTCGACCGGCGGAGTAGCCGCGTGGCGGCTAATTTAAACACGCGGGCCACATGGGGACGCGTGGCACATACTTACTTGCTACTACGAGTTAACTTCAGTAATAATAAATTGTAAGATGTACGATATATTTTGACCTAATATTCTATTGAGCAGTTCACCAGGATTTTATCTATTCATTGACTGCTCCTTATGGCTTTGTTAGGGACACGGAAGCACATCATACGCAACGTATCGTACGCCCGTGCTTTTAGTTTAAATTGACTATAGGCACCATACCGGTTAGCGAAACGTATGTAACTATGACTGAAATGGAGACAACAACTAAATGTAGGAGATTACATGTGCAAAATCAAAAATGTTATTGAACGATACCCGCGAATTTACATTTATGGAAGTCGTGTATATTGCCTATACAAGGTGCCGTGTTATCATTATAGTATATTAAGTATAATTAATTTCAATAAATAAATTTAATAATTTGTCATAAATGTTCGTTATAATATGTTTGAAGTTAATGTAATATTATTAGACATTACACTTATCTCATATTTTCACGAGTTACCAGGAAATGTTTAAATATTAAATACTTAATTTGAACAGTCCAGTTTGTTGAAGGAAGGTGATTATATTGGAAACTAACAGGTTGGGTCCAAGGCATTCAAACAGGTCTTCCGATAATTGGTTGCCGTCCCTTGTGTCGCGTTATGTGATACACTCGGTCATGATGTGCTTAATTGTTAAGTTGACACCACAGGACGATCATATGGGGGGTTCCTCACATGTCATCAGGAATCCGTGGGTGAGTCTGGAGTGTCCTATTCTGAGTCTGTTGATGGTGGTTTCTATTTTTCGGTTTTCGTGATTATTCGGCCAATGTTGGGTTGATTGATACCTATTATTTTAGTTTATAATTTGGTTACTTATTTCTTGTTAATTGAATCATTTTTTTAAAACTTTTTTTTCGTAACCTAACATCTTAGCTATGCTATCCAAAAATCGTAATTAATCAATGACAAAGAGCTACGTTTGGAAATTTTTTATATAATAGAATAATATTAAATATTAAATACGTGTACGTCTATTTGTTTAATTGATTTGTATATAAGTTGTATTCAATTTTCTAGTAAAACCATTATTATAAATATGATAGAGTGAACTCTACATATTTTTAACTACCTATGGTCCTGGATAGAACCTATTGCATTGGGTTAAGCACTTCTCTAAACTTATGAATATAATTTAATACCTCCCTCCTCCCTTAAGATACTTGAATGTACGCCACTGGATGTGTTTAATAAATTATAATACTATATGGTAGTATAGTATAATATTCTGTAGAATTAAAAAAATATTCGCCTTTATATTATAGTTATAATGATAAAAACCAATGTATTTCAAGCCTTTTACCAAATATTATATATATAAACATAGTAAAATATAAACATATTATTACAATTCATACCATTGAAACTGGAAACCATGATTTACCACGAAACAGATAATGATAATTGCTTATACTTATAAGAAAACATTTGATAGATTTCATAAAAACTGATTAAAAGTTTAAAGGGTTAGAATACGATTGCGTACGCTGCTTATCGGCGGTACCTTTTTCAACCTTTTTCATAACACGATTGCGTACGTTATTGTTGTACAACGTTGTCATGCTAGCCGGAAGTCACATATAGACGAAACTGGAAATATAAAATGATTATCGTGATTATCGTGTTTTTCGTGAAATAAAAGTTCACACTACATGTAACCGCTGTAGATTTTTTTAGTTGACCGACGAACGTTCTGAGCGTCGTATAATTGTGTTATTTAAAATGGAAAATGAAACATTAAAAATAAAAATTAGACCGTAAAAAATTACCAGATTTGAGCTGATCGCAACAGATTTTGAAGTGCTACATTCAGGTATAAAATCAATAAGAAAATTGTGAAATGTTCAATTTGTATAGCTAAGGATTGAAAATTTAAAACTACATGGTGAACTTTTTGTATATTTATAAATTTGGCTACGTTGCATACGCAATCGTATCGTTTTACGGGTTTCCATTGTTATACAGCAAACATACGCAATCGTGTTCCCAAAAAGGTAAATCGTACGCAATCGGGTTCTACCCGTTTAAAGTACTTATAAAATATAAATAGGTGTTTACTGAAACTTTTTGAAATTTTTTATCACATAGAGAATTAGACAAATAATACAAAATATTCAAAATGTCTAAACAGTTGAACTATACCCAATTTATTATCTTAAATAATCTTTGGAAACCCTGAATAAATCCTAAAAGTTGGTACAATAATAAAATAATTATAGGCATAACTGCACAATAGGTGGTATGACCTTTATCGAATGGAAAATGTAATACATTTGAGCAGTACGTATATAAATTTTCGATAGTAAAATAATATAAAAGTTACTAAAAATATATTCATATGGGTATCCAATGAAAAACCGATTTCATACATTCTACAATAGTATACAGATTTTACATTATTCATACATTATATCAATTAATAAAACATAACTAATTGAGAATTTATCAATTAACCGTAATATAATAACACGAGTCGAAACCCATGGGTTGGGAAACGCTGGTGTATACTGTCTCTTTCTCAAAGATAAATCTTAAATCTTAAATGAAAATGATCATTATAATTTCGGCTTTATGTAGGACACAATAATAACTTGGTAATGTTATCATTAAAAAACAAATATATAGAAAATAGTATGAATAGATAAAACAACTTAATTCACAATGAACAATAATAGTCAAATATCTAGACAACTGTAGTTTATTGTACTCGTATATCTAAAATCGTAGTACAAACAATATAAAAGATGTTGATTTTATGGTGTATAGAAAATGATAATATAAACTTCCGGCAAAATTGTCATGTATCTACAGTTATTCGTTTTAGAATTACAATGAAATAACAAAATCTACTACGTGAGAAATGAAGTGAATATCCAATCTTGTAAAAATATGAAATTCAAACGCTCATAAAAATTTAATTTGATTTACTTGAAGACATTTTTTTTTTTTTGGTAAAGATAGACAAATTTATAAATGATCTTGTATGATCGTTTCACTCAGAATCTAAAATAATGTTTGATATTCAATAATTAATAACAATGTTTGAATATGTTATCCTCACTTGAATTTAAAGTTTAAATTTAATTTTAAGTTACATACAAAAAAGTTAAGTGTAAATCCGCGGACCGCTTATTTTTTTATCTACACGCGAGTGTGTATTTTTTTATAATTGCTGCAGACGATAATATAATATTTCAGCGACCGTCCCTTAACAGACCTACGGCGTATATTATTGTTTTTCCTACACCATTAGCATGCATTTGCACAACCAGGCATTAAGAATTTCACACATAACACTCATTGGACCCATAAATCAGTTCATTGTTTTTTTTTTCATTTTACAGGCACCCCAAAAAAATGAAATGATGTGATTTTCAAATATTGTCTTTAGTAGTTTTGAAAATGCTTGGTGTCCTATCTTGCTTATAGTAAAATGTTTTCATTATTTCATTTGAATATTTCAAGAAGAGTGAAATTTTCAATGTGGAAATATTTTAAGTGAAATATTTCAAATTCATTACCCTAATACTGCATGTATAATAATACTATACTGATCACTAGTTATATATCACTAAAAGCCTTTATCCAGATGTATCTATAGGCATAGCAATGGTTCTAGAAATGAGCTGAAAACATTTTGGGCACCATCAACTGATAAACTGAAAATACGTACCCTCACCTGAAATTGTAGGCATATGTGTGTTTGTTGCAGTGTAGTTGTGTACAACGTTATTATGATTCAACCGTACACCAGCTGTGATATTAGATAATATTAAGATTTTTATCATCAAGTATAATGCGATGACAGTAATAGTATTAATTGTTTTATGGGAGAGATTCAAACGACACAGTAAACGCGTAATTTGGTCGTGAAAAATATAAGTTCAGCTAAGGGAAATGCCAAGAAATATACTGAGCTCTGCAGCTGAAAATGCCTTATTACTAGAGCGCGGATTTCTATGCAATTGCATATTTTGTTCCTTTTAATATTTTTGGATTTTTGTCAGTTATCACCACGAATCATTATAATTTGAAGCTAATGGTGAAATTGTATTTGCATATTTCTGCATATTTAAAGGTTATTGCATATTATTGCATATTTTGGCAAAATTCAAAATTTATTCCATATTCAAACAAAAATTTAAAAAAATGTATAAAATAATATTTTGTCAAGTAGAAAAATTAAAACTAAACTTCATTGTCACTAAATAATAATTTATATATCTATTTATTCATAAAATTATAAGATAAATAAATAATCGATTATGACGTAAACTTAATCGCTCGTGCTGTGTCACTCGGTTACATCGTTTGACGATGTTTTTAAATCATGAATATGCCGAAACTTGAAATGCATATGATTATTAATTTTAATAATAAACAAAATTTTAAAAATAAATTAAGTTGTTCAGAATAATTCGTAAATTTTTTTTTTAAGTGTTTAAGTAATTAATTATTATAAGTTTTATTGTAAATTTTAAATAAATAAAAAAATGTTGCATATTTTTTACATATTTTTATGATTTTGACTGCATATTTTTTGCATATTTTCATGATTTTTACCGCATATTATATGGCATATTTCGATACTTTTAAGTGCATAAAAATCCGCGCTCCACTTATCACTTTACGGGAGTAGTATATATATACCATTCCTGGCACAGTCCATATTATATCAATAAAAGATCACAAAGAAAACAATGTGCAAAAAGATCAGAAAATTGAAATGCAATAATAATTAAAATATTTTTTCACAAATCTAATTGCAATAATAATTAAAATATTTTTTTACAAATTAAAATATTTTTTAATATAATTGTTCTATCAAAATAAAAATCTAAATGCAATAATAATTAAAATATTTTTTAATATAATTGTTCTATTAAAAATAAAAATCTAAATGCAAAAAATGTATTAAAAAGAAATTGATATTTAACACTCACCCAAATGGGGACATGTTATTATTATATATTTTTCTAATATTTTTGATTTTGATTTCTAATTAGTGTATTGAGATTTTTATTTTTTAATAGAATTGTTCTCAATTGATCTAACTACTACTTTCTCAGTGTAATCGAATTGTTACATACTCTGATAATATATTTTTATTGCATTTCGATTCTCCGATCCTTTGCACACAATGCTTCAGATTTTAAAAGTTATACAATTTTTAAAACATTACTTATACACAATTTTGCTTTAGATTTTAAAAGTTATACAATTTTTTTTTAAAAAACAGAGATTTAAATTATATGTGTTGAGGTGTTGTGAAAGTTGAGTTGCTGAGCTCATGGCAAAATTGTTGAGTTGTTGAGTGTTGGAAAGTGTTTGAGTTGTTGAACATAGATTTTGAGATTTGATCTTAATATCTCAGAAGTTAGGATTGCTGGAAAACTTGAACATTGCTTGTAAAATATATTGGTGATAAATAATATTATTAATTAACATGTTCCTGAAAATATATTACATTATTAGGTGTTATATTCCAATTTGCTAGATACTAAATAAAGAAATTGAGTTTGTTGAATATTTTTTTATATTTAAATGAATCTGCAATGAATTCAATAAATAATAATTTGGAAACTAATAAAGTTAAAACTCTATCTAACCAAGATTTGTGTGATGGATTCGTGAGTAATTTTAATACTATATTTTCTTTTGACAATAATAATATAGAAGTAATAGGAACTTTAGAGAAACCTTGGTTCAAGACTAAAGATTTATTGAAGATTTTAGGTTATAGTGACAATGTTAGAACTTTAAAAGAATTTACAAGGAATAATATTCCAGAAAAATATAAAGCAGATCGGAGTAGCATAATCGGAGTATGCCACCCCTCATCTCATATTAAAAAAACAAATAAAGATAAAGAAATATTTATTTCAGAAGCAGGTTTATATAGACTTGTAATACGATCTAATAAACCGAATGCAGAACCATTTCAGGACTTTGTTCAAGACATACTCATACCAAATGTTAGAAAACAAATAATCCAAAATTTTAAATCTATAATAATTAAAAAAGATAATAAGATAGATACTTTAATATTACAAAATAATAATATTATATCACAAAATACGCTTGCACTTAAACGTTTAGAAACTATGGATATAACTCTTGAAGAAACACAATCTCAAAATGTTTTATTTCAAGATCAATTAGATGGTATACATTCCAAACTTGACAAAGTCCTGCCAGATCGAAATGTCGATCCAACCGATAAAGAACTAAAACACTATTACATTCTATTTAAAAGGAAAGATTTTTTAAATGAATACATGTTTGTAAGAGGACAGGAAAAATATATAAGAACTAGAAAGAATTTATATAAGACAGAATTCGACATAATTATAGATTCAAAGAAAAATCCTAACCCCATAGATTTAATGAATAGACTTAAAGATTTTGTAAAAAGAAATTGTTCTGGTATTATAGATAATTTTAAATGTTCAGATTCCTACAATACATTATCTTATACTGAAAAACGCAGAGAAATTTTAAAATTAGAGAGAGAAAACACTAAAATAATTATTCGATCAAATAAAATAACATTATTGGATTACTCGGAGGGAGCTTTTTTAGAATTAATAAATGAATTAGATGACGAAAAATATAATGTTTAAATTAATATTCCATATTTTATTTTATTTTCTTAAATATAACTATTTATGATTCTAATAATGACACATTATTAAAATTGAATAGAATTTATATTCCTAATAAATGAAAAGATGGAATGTTTTAAAGTAAAAAATATAGAATTTTTAAAATGTTTAGAAAAAATCAACAGATTAAGAGATATAGATTTATATAGATTTATAGAGAAATTAATATATGGTGAACTAAGTCAAAATGAAATGAAAATGTATAAAGATTCTATTAAAAAATTAGGTGTTGATGAATTTTTAAAATATATAAAACATTCCAACCAACCTAAATGTACACATTCATCGTTGAAAGTTAAAAGATTCCATATTACATCACTTATGTTGGAGAATTATGTATTATTTATTGAAGAAAGTCAACAGTTTTTAAATGATTTGAAGTTAAAAGTTTTATTAAAAATTATTCCAAATAAAAATATCATTGTTAAGAACGGAGAAATTGTGAATATTATTATAAATGACTAATCAGTATTCTGTGACATTCGTTGTATTAATTATAATAATATTCATGAATAAAGAAAATTGAATAAGGAAATTGAGTTTGTAATTGATGTTTGTAATAAATTTTAAAATTTAAGAAATTTTTGAAAAATGCATCTATACTAGAATAACTAATTTCTTAAATAAAAATAATTTACTGTCTAGTTCACAATTTGGCTTTCGGGAAAGAAGAAGCACTGAAGACGCAATAACTATATT
>NC_042493.1:110929734-110937928 GCF_005508785.2 Acyrthosiphon pisum
AACACTTCAACAACTCAACAATTTTTCCATTGGCTCAGCAACTCAACTTTCACAACACCTCAACACATATAATTTAAATCTCTGTTTTTTAAAAAAAAATTGTATAACTTTTAAAATCTAAAGCAAAATTGTGTATAAGTAATGTTTTAAAAATTGTATAACTTTTAAAATCTGAAGCATTGTGTGCAAAGGATCGGAGAATCGAAATGCAATAAAAATATATTATCAGAGTATGTAACAATTCGATTACACTGAGAAAGTAGTAGTTAGATCAATTGAGAACAATTCTATTAAAAAATAAAAATCTCAATACACTAATTAGAAATCAAAATCAAAAATATTAGAAAAATATATAATAATAACATGTCCCCATTTGGGTGAGTGTTAAATATCAATTTCTTTTTAATACATTTTTTGCATTTAGATTTTTATTTTTAATAGAACAATTATATTAAAAAATATTTTAATTATTATTGCATTTAGATTTTTATTTTGATAGAACAATTATATTAAAAAATATTTTAATTTGTAAAAAAATATTTTAATTATTATTGCATTTCGATTTTCTGATCTTTTTGCACATTGTTTTCTTTGTGATCTTTTATTGATATAATGTGGACTGTGCCAGGAATGGTATATATATACTACTTACGGGTGTATGAACTCATATTTAAATATACCATTATTATTACAGCACGAGCACTTACCTCAGAACTCATGTGACAATAAAAATACAAATAATAATAATAATAATAATAATATATATAATATATTATAAATAATATTTATATATTATATTACTATAACTTTAACTATATAATTGTATACTATTTAGGATAAAAGTTTAAGAAATATTGGAAATAATAAATTTTAAATATTTTATAGATTTTATTGTATCAACTCAATTGTCTCTCCACAAGCTCTGATTAATGGGGTAAATTAAATAAATAATATACTTATTGTAACTGTATTTTTTATTCAATAAAAAAAAAAATTATACACATGTATGTATAGTATATACCGATATAGTATGTATTGTAAATATTATTATCATTATTATTATTATATAATATCGTAAATGTACCCACCGTCGACAACTATTAAAATAATTTATTGTCAAACACAATTATTGTCTAAAGAACCCGTTTGAATTAGAAAGAAAATACGTATTGCACATTTCAATTCTTTTTCGTAAAAAAGTTATATTATAATTATTAAAATTATACAAAACGTATGCATTGCGTTTATTATTATTTAAGTGCTGTTCTCTTCGTGAATAAATTATATTCTATTTGTTAATCTATGTATATATATTGTGAAAATGTTCATTCCCCGACTCGTGCAGTATATATAATAATAATATCGACTTCGTGATATTATTTAATATTGTTGAACAACAAAAAACACCCACTGTTACATACCTCTGAGTTCCTGAGTTGGTCGTCTTTTTCGAATTTCATATCGACATATAATATCCGAAGCTTATATTATACTACCTACAAATATAATATAATAAATTATAATATAGTGTAAAAAAAAAAAAATGTCATATCACAAAATTTAACACGCACATTCCATATTAAAATATAGGCATTGTCATCGTCATCGTTGTCGTGCAAGAAGTTATCAAGTAAATATACTATTATAATAAATTGTATTATTTTGTATGACCTTAGGTAGTAGGTACCATTACCACATACTTTTCAACACGCAAAAAGTGACAAATTAAAAAAGGTGGGTAAGTGGATGTCGCTCTGCTGTACAGTAGGTTACAAATGGGTCATGGTATTATGGATGGTATTAAATTTGAATTCAATGATGTAATATCATTGTATAAGAAAAACGATTCTGAGCGGAGAAGGTATGTCAGTCTAGGTATAAGACATATATACTTATCTAAGGTATATAAAAAAAAAATGACCTATAATAAATTCCAAATTAATCATATCACAATATCCAATAGGTACTTATAACGTGTTAAACATCAAAACAAACCGTAATACAATCATAGATATATTATAATAGGTAGTATACTTTAGAAGTTTCAAATACCCACGAATAATATTATACAGTCACAACAAAATAACTAAAATAGTTATTCCAGGTTTTTTAATATGTAATTTCATCCTAATTTAAACTTAAAATTACTATAAAAATAAACTGTGCTTATGTATTTTTTAGATTTTTTGTTAACAGAATTAATTCTTACGTGGAATCTCGTTTCAAATTTTCAATCTTTAGATATAAAAGTTTTACATTTATAAATTTTTAACTACAAAATAATTATTCAATTTTAAATTAGATAAATTTTTTCAATATTCGATTTTTAAATGCTTATAAAAAAAAATTGTGCATATGGATTTTTATTATTTTTCAACTGCTATTGTAACATTATATCAGGAGCCTTGTTTTACATTTTTACACTTTTTGGCCCAACAGATACAACTTTATTGATATTTATAGAAAAAAAAATGTGCTATACATTAAACTAACTTGTTACTTTGTTTCCTTGTCAAACTTACACTGTTCACACTTATTTCTCAGCTTTAAAATCTAATAGCCTAATGGTACACCAGCAAAATTAAAAATAAAATATCATATTTTTTACTTATATTACAATATTTATAATATATTTATAGCACTATTATTGGTTGCACTATCATAATAATATTAAATAGTTGGACTTATAAAGTTATTACAGCATATAGACACGTGATACACATTAAATGATTTTTGTTTAGCACCAATAATTAAATTAAAGAATAAGCTACACCAGTTAGAATTATTTTTTTATTAACAAACAATTCTGAATAGCCATTAAAATATAGAATCATAAAATGATAGTGCCTGGATACCTAGATACATTTGGTATACAAACGGTGCACATGGTGTCATGAGTGTATTAATGTTTGATCATATATGTTATTTATAATAATAATTTAACTTAGCTTGACGATTTTAAAACACTTGTCTAGTTATACACTGCACATAATATTTCAATGATAGTAGATTTATAGTATTATGTGATCATTATGCTAAAATATTTTTAACTCAAGTCGCCAACCTAAGTTCAATAAATAGTGTCTAACTTTCTGTCTACCAAAATTTTTCTGTTTTACCAAATTTCACTCATACCACAGTCCACGAAGCAAGGAACCGAAACCATTTTATCTGAGGAGTGAGTAAACATATCCGAAAGCTTAGGACCAGAATTTTAATATCTAATAATATACTATCTTTTTCCTACAAACTATATTGGATAAACTAATATAATGGAAAACTTTATAAATTATTCGTACATCACCCACACTAATAATGTACCTAATATATTTTGTAAAAAACAATTAACTCTTAGTTGTCGAAATGCCCAAGAGTTCATTTTCTTATAAATAAAAAAAATACATTACATTCTCGATAAAAATGTGAAGGTCTGCTTAGGTATGCAAATTCAAGCCCTGTTATTTGGTTATTTTCATATTTATACATGCCTCCTATGCAATTTACTTTGTCACTCAAAAAATAAATCTCACATGCAATTCTGTTGTTATGATTTTGAATATTTATCTACTAACGACTACTGCAGAATGGAATTCGTATGCCACGAAAAATAATTATATTGAAACTATAATGACCAATTTATTAACAAATCTAGTTAAACTAAGATCATTATTGATTACATTTTCAATTTTTTTTTTATAACAATAACAATTCACTAACGGCCAATAAAAAAGGTCATTCGTAACAATAATGATGTCCAAACGTCCTACGCCCAATTTTGTTTTTACAGACATCAAATTTAACGATTTATTCGTTACATTAAAATTGTTTATCCAATATAACTATTGACGAAAAATATCTGAAATAGTGCGATCATACTGTGATGTGTCAGTATTATATGAACATTAGAAGTTCTATAATTTAGAACCACCACCAAAGTAAATGTCAATTACGTGAATAACCCACACCACAGTGTGAATCTTACACAATATGATAATACCACGGTTGGGATTGTCGCATACGATAAAATACTATTAAAATTGAACGATTTGTATTACATACACTATTTCGATATGGCCGCTAGTAACTGCAACTGTATTACGCCAATTTAATTCATCGGCTGTACAAGAAAAAACAACGAAAAAAGATCGTGGCCCGAACGAAGTGGCTCAGAAGATTTCCCTCGAAAACCCTATACTACGAGTAATCGACCATACGCGAATTATTACCATTTAGTATTTACCATAGTGACTCTAGCCTGACTTTTTAGTTGTCGGCCACCATACAGACAGACACGTGCACGAGTGTAGCTGGAACGTCGCGACTGTTTGGGGCGAATATTATATTTTAATAACATTGAACCAATCGGTGATATTAAAAATAATATAAAATTATTGTATTCGTGTTTCAATCTTGAGTATTACGAAACTTGGCACGACCATGAACTTAGTGTCAGAAAATGCTTTTTAGATTCTGAGTGAAATGATTTATGTGTATTTTTTTTTTTGTGTCTGTCATCACATTTTAAGACAGTAAAAATGCTTAGATTATCTTCAACAGTATCTTTTCTGATAGGAAAGTTAAACCATTTGGTACTTTGGGGGGATAAAAAGTAAAATTTTACCAGTAGTTTTCAAAAGCGCCGTGAAAAACAAATCAAAAATTAAAGAAAAACGGGAATTTTTACACACAATCTGTTTTCGAGAAAATTGATTTTGGTTTTTGGTGCAACTCTTAAACAAATGACCGTATATACATGAAATTTTTACTGAATGTTTATATTATCATTTTCTATATATCATAACATTTTCCAAATATTTTGACTTATTTTGAGCTCTTTACGGACATTTTCAGTTTCCATATTTTTTATTTTTTTTTTTATATTGACAAAATACGTAAAAATGACGAAAATTTGCAAATTATTTTGTGTTAGAAATTCATGAAAAATTTTCTTTTTAAATCTAAGATTTGAAAATGTAATACAAGATTCCTTATAAGTTTTTCTACCTTCTAAAAAAAAAAATGTCTACAAGCAAGTCAAATTAAATTTTTATGAGCGTTTGAAATTCATATTTTTACAACATTTGATATTCACTCGATTTCTCATGCTACAATTTTCTTATTTTGTTGTAATTAAAATAAGAAAGACGTAGATACTTGAAAAATTTACCGAATGTTCATATTAGCATTTTCTATACACGATAAAATTTTGAAAATCATAATATGCGGAATTATATATTAAAAAACCTCGAATAACTATTTTAGTTATTTTGTTCTGATTGTATAATATTATTCGTGGGTATACTTGAAACTTCTAAAGTAATCTATTATATATCTATGATAGTATTACGGTTTGTTGTTGATGTATAACGCGTTATAAGTACCTAATAGATATTATGATATAATTAATTTGGAATTTATTAAAGGTACCTATTTAGGTCTTCAAATAGGAATTCAAATTTAATAACATCCATTATACAGTGACCCACTTGTAACCTACTGTACAGCAGAGCGACATCCACTTATCCACCTTTTTTTTCTATTATATTAGTATACACTCTTAATTATTATGATGTATTTTAAAGTCTAGCCTTGAAATAATTTATTAGAATACTATAATCTAAATTTCAAATATTGACAAAATACGTAAAAATGACGAAAATATGCAAATTATTTTGAGTATGTAGTATGAGTATGTCATACTATACTTAGTATATGAAAACATAATATATAGTATGATAATAGGCTGACCGATTGTTTTCGCACAGAATCGTTTTTCTAATACAATGATATTATATCATTGAATTCAAGTTTAATAACATCCATTACAGAGAACCACTTGTAAACTACTGTACAGCAGAGTGACATCCACTTACCCACCATTTTTAAATTATTTTTACGAAAAAAACAATAGTGACATGTTACGTGTTGAAAATTTACAAACAAACAGTACAACAGTACAATTACAAAACAGACATTTTTAATTAAGTTACAACATAAGTTTCTTTTTTATTTCTAGCGATTTAATTATGGTATTCGTAAACACCAAATTATTCATCAATTATTTTTTTTTTTAAATTACGTTATTAAAAATAATAATTGAATGCAACCCTTTGTTTATCTTTTAAGTAAAAGCGATTTTACCTATATTTTCGCTTAGTAAAATGTTGATGAACGTCAACTAAGCCTATGAATTATAATAATTGTAAAAGTTTATTTTTCTTTCAACTTTTTTTCCCATTTTTTCTTTCTTATATTAAATTATGAAATATGAATTTTAAATAATTAATTGGTAACGAAAAATCAAATTAAAATCCCTGCTTGGAATACGACATGAGGTACTTACAGAATATTTCATTCGAATTTACAATTCAGTTTAACTTCCACATTACGAAGTATCATAGGCAAAAAAATAAATTCGCATCAAAAATTCGTAATTCGTTGTATAGAATGAAATAACATTGAATTAAATTTGGACATCTTATTTGGTTCTCAAAAATATTTCGTTTAACAGAAAATGTTGTTAAATAGAAGTTCGTTATGATAATACGGTGACAGTTTTATGTTTTGTAACGTATAAGCACATATAAGTAGAACTTATACAGGGACGATTTAAACTCAAAAAATCTACAGTGGTCTTAGTTTATCGAACAACAGTTTGCATTACTTATTACACATAGTGTAGGTGTTAACACGTCATAAACACACTCAGCGGTTGATTTTGTTACCACATCGTAAAACAAAACACGACGATTTCAAAAGAATTTCGTCAGATTGCTCGTCAGCATTGAATTAGACTTTAATAAACGCAAAGCACAAATTAACCCGTGGAGTTAAATTTTAAATAATATGTACATTGGTACATTGATTTTAGTACATATCCTTTAGAAATTTAATTGATATGGGAATTAGTCCAAATTGCAGTTATAGTATTCTAATAAATTATTCCAAGGCTAGACATTAAAATACATCATAATAATTAAGAGTGTATGATAATATAATAGAAAAAAAAATACATAAAAAGAGGTCATATAACATTAAGAAAAAATATACATAAAAACTATTCAGTTTTTACAATATTAATAAAAATGAACGATAAACTGGTTGCATCGGCGTTGCCTATATAGGTAGGTATATTACATTATTTTCTCTGATATTTTTTACTTCATCGCTCAATCTTTGATACTATATCATTATTATAAACCTTGGTGGAATTAAAAAAATATAACCTATCTGATATGAGTTGTTTAACAACAACAGATGAGAAGTATGCGACGCGTTAATTATTCGAAAAATATTAAATAAACGTAGGTAGGTATAATATTGTTATCTCTTAATAATATAATTGTCTCCAGTGCCGCGATTACAATTTTGAGTACCCGGTTCAAAAATATTTTAGAGACCTTTTTTGTTTTTACTGTAGCATTGTCGGAAATATGGTAGCGGGCTTAGTCACAAAATAAACCATTAGCTTCCTTAGGTTCGTTCGGGTTAGCTCCCATAGGTAAATTCAAATTAATTGGTAAATTTAATTTAATTTGTGTTAAATGATTTGCTAATTCGCGCGGGGTCATTAAACTTGGGTGTATTACTCCCGTCCTTGCGTCTGTTATGATAGCGCTTTTTGACTGTGTTTCCATCGAATATTGCACTAATAATGCTGTAAATATACCGTGTATTTTATTCGACAAAACTAACGCTTCCATAGTATTTGTTTTATTAACTAACTCTCCTATTATTCCTTGTTTATCTACCAATTCCGCGTATAACCTGTTTACTTCCCCTGACGTCGTACTTATGCCCTTTATTGCAGATTTTACTACAGTTGTTTGGTCTTTAAGTATATGTAACATACGTTCATTTGATTTTTCTATTTTACCTATTTCCTCTACAGACTCTTTTGCACATTCATCGTCGCATACCCCGAATAGTGTTTTCATTGCTGAGCCTACAAAATTTATTAACCCCCGTCTTTTCCTACTTTGGAAAGTGGTTACTTCTCCCGAATGCTCAGAGTATCTACCTATTGATTCGTACATTTTTTCGCGTTGTAACGAGATTTCTTGGAACATTACTTTAAAAATTTCGTCTAATCTAGAGCACATTTCGTATGCTGTTACATTCAGTTTACAAATGTTATTCATTATACTTATTTCCGTATTTAATTTATCATGCCTATTGTCGTAATTTTGCAATG
>NC_042493.1:110937978-110949863 GCF_005508785.2 Acyrthosiphon pisum
AAATAAACCTAAAATAATATATACACATATAGCTTCCAAATTTATGAAAATTAGCTTATAACGCTATATTATCGTATGCTTCATAATTCTTCATTCAATCTTTACTTGGTCAAATGACCTTGCGAGCAACTATATTGTTCTCGATATGTGTCCGAAATTACTATAGTTGATATATAGTTTTATTGACAGCGAGTTCCAGTGGTTTGCCTGTTTGATAAGAATATGGTAGCAACACCCACTGTTCTCCCACTGTCATTAAAATTATTACCGTATAATGTTTGTTTTTTCTTTAAGTATTTTTGCTCAAGTATTTTTAGTGTTAATTTTTGCATGCTATATTAGTTTTGTATTTATTTATTAGAAACTGTATCATCTTGTTATTTATTTATCCTAATCATAACTAACTCTTAATTAATTTATACTAATTTCCTATACTATTTCTACATCATTAATAATTATTCAATACTTTTAATAGCATATTTCATATATTCGTCTGTATACTTCAATAACATTTCCGGTTCCGGTACATAATCCATATATTCGACCAGATCCTTGCAACACTGTGTACCTAATTTCCCTTTCCTTTTCGACATATCATATAAGAAAGTCGCGAGGCTTTGTGTAATACGTTTAATTTCACTTTCCGAAAATGGTTCGCTTAGCTGTTTATTTGCTACTTCTATATGTCCAGGTAAACATTTTGGTACATTACCGCTGCCTACTGAACTTGTATCGTGTTCCCCATGTAAAATTGCAATGTCCAAATTGACGCAAAATAACAGACTCTTACTCCTATAATTAAAATATTTTGTTACTTAAATCGTAATCGTTCCTATCATCTAATTAGTTTCTAATTATAAATTTTATATATATTTTCTTTTTCAAAGTCTCGTGAGAGCTATTTCCTCCCGATTCCGATATGAGTGTCTCCCCGTGAATTCCAATGTTCTTACTAAATATCGGTATCTTTCTTTCCGTATTAATCTATAATACTTTACTATACTCATCATAATTAGTAACTTTATTATCACTACTATTCCCAACACTACACAAACTATATATATGTAACCTGTTTCATGTTCCTCTGAAATACACATAACTGATTTTTCGCTAACGTTAGTTTCATTATTTTGCGGATTTTTAAATTTGACTGTGCTCTTAATTTCAGTAGTACTAGGATAGTCCATCGATATCTCATCCGTAGTACCATCCAATTTGTAGTCCCTACTCTTACTGCCATTTCTCGTGACTTGCACTTCTGTGACTTGTGTGGAACTTTCGTATCTTTCTGTACTCTCAACTTATGTAGTACTAGGATAATCCATCGATTTTCCATCCGTAGTACCATCCAAGTTGTAGTCCCTACTCTTACTACCATTTTTCGTTTACATTTGAACATTTGTCAACATTTGAACTTTAAATATCTATGAAAAAAATAGTATGTATTTATTTTCATTTTTTTTAACCGTGGTAAATCACGTACTTTTCCAACATAACACATATAGGTACCTACCTGTTTTAGAATGTTCACAGATTTCAATTCAGGAACCACTTTCAATGAAGTTAGATTCACTCTTTGACCAAATCACATTGCATTATAAAATCCCTGAAATCGTCAGACATATAGTTCCAAAAATATCTATATAAAAAAAATGTTGCAATATTAATATTCTATCAAAAAGTCAAAATGCTACCTTAAAAACTATTATCGACACTAATTATATTAGAAAAAATAAATCTAGTGCCACAGTTCAGATACATTGAAACTATAGTATTAGTGTTTATTCATTACGTACCTTTGTTTAATCAATCGTTGGGCTGCCAGAGCGGAGGCTTCAATTAAGGAGTCTGAACCACAATGTATCATTTTTATAATACGAAGTTGTTCATCTGCATTAATAATAACACGTGCACGTGTCTTTTTATAAGCCAACTGTCCATTTTCTATTTGAAAAGGCATACATTGTTTTGTAAAGTTTGATTTCTCATTTTTCGTACAAATATTTCTCGGAGAAATGTTAAATTTTAAATCCCTATATGTTCGTTATTGCTGTTACATATATTTAAAACTGAAATATTATATAATATATTAGATTCTTAGCGGAGCGAAGAAAATGTAAATTTTAATAATGATTTGCGTTTTAGATTCGTGAATGATGAATGTATTGATTTTATAATGATGCGTTTTTAATTTTTTTTATGTCTGTATACACGATGTCTTGTCAAAATAATGCTTAGATTTTCGACTTCAGTAGCTTTTCTAAAAGAAAAGTAAATCTAGTTGATAAATTCCTGTTAGTTTTCAAACGCGTCGGAAAAAAATTAGAGATAAACAGAAATTTTTATGTAAAATTAGTTTTCGACCAAATCTATCGATCTATTTGGCTGTACCTAGAGTTTACTCAAAAACTAAAAAGTTTAAGATACTTCTATAATTTAAATTATATTATATTTCTGTCTCCCTATTCTTTTTTTTAAAGAGGGAGATGCAATGACTAACATTGATTATGTTAAATAACGTTTAAAAATATTTTCGTGAACTAAAAAGTAGTTTTGGGGATTACATGAGGCATTTTGTTATTGTAGTAGGTAGCGTTAATAGAATACAACAACTCTCTCCGGAATATTCGAATAAAAATAAACTTATTCAACTTCCTGTATTTGAAAGGAAATTTGAGTGTGTTTAAATTAGACCTACCGATAAAATATCTAATTTAGAGTTTACATTTCGTAAGTTCTAGATTTTGAGGCATTTCATTTTTTACTATATGCATTATTAGTTTAGATTTTGGGTTAAAAATAATCGCATTAAAATACTATACAATATTATTCCACATTCATTTCATGCAAACTTTTAACTACTTTGTACC
Organism: Acyrthosiphon pisum; assembly: GCF_005508785.2. Classification (NCBI taxonomy): domain Eukaryota; kingdom Metazoa; phylum Arthropoda; class Insecta; order Hemiptera; family Aphididae; genus Acyrthosiphon; species Acyrthosiphon pisum. Next base: position 110,940,849 of record NC_042493.1, read on the forward strand.
TACCAAGAAGATGATCTGAAATTAATTATGATTTTAGATCAAGTTGTAATTTATAACGCTGAAATAATCACTATGATATTTGATTATATTTTGAAAATCATTAATTATTGTCTGTATACATTTTATGGTAGGCTATATCCCTAAAAGTTCATTCTAATGTTTTTAATGATTGATGATAAAATGTGACGATTTATAAATTTATTTTAATTAAATCAAGCTTATTTAATATTTATATATATATTGAAATACCTAAAGTACATTTTTGCATCCTTAAAATATTATTTCGTATATCTTAGAATTTAGTTATTTTTTTGTTGTTGTAAATTTTGGTAAAAATTAAATCTTATAGTCTCACTTTGGGCAATTTGAAGTTGAGTAGCTTTTAAAAAAAATCTGAACAGATAAAGGAGAAATAGGAATAGGTACAGACAGAATTTCTGTTTATCCGTTGTGGCTCATCGCTATCATACATTTATGGAGACCAGGAAGAATTGATTGAATAATACTATTATTTATTGATTCATTTATAAACTATAGTGTATTTCAAAATTATTAACTGTTATTTAACGTATTCTTCTTTTTTTTATACATATTTTAAATGAATTATCCATATTTAATTATGTGGTTATGTATTTTGCATCCATATAATTACATAAAAATTAAAGTCCTATTTATTACGTATTTTAATTATTGTAAGTTATGGTTATAAATCATAACCATAGATGATAGATACTTAATCAAAAAAAAATATTGATACATACAAATAGGTATGAAGAAACTAATCAAATGAGAATCTGTGAAATATTGGTTAGGTAGGTGTATTATATGTTAATCAATATTTAAATTATATCAATTGTAAAACAATAATTATAGTATTGTGATTTGTGAGTAGGTACCTAGGTATCAAATATTGAATCATAATAATTGTATCACGATAAAATTATTGTATGTTTCAATTATACAGTAATATATTTATATTAATCAACTGACGTAAAATAACAATTTAGTTACCTACGTAAAGTGTACAGTTATTGGCACCATTTAGAAAAGTGTACATTTGTTTCCATGATATTTAAGACTTAAACATAGTTAGAACTTATATTATCATTTTCAATGATTAATCAAATTTTTATCAATCTCACTTTATGATCATTATATATAAATATTTTTTTTTTTCTTCACCATCAAGTATAAAATAATCGAAAATTATAGTTATTGGCACCTAAAATTGTGTTATTGGTTTTATAATTTCTGTTATTGGCATCCTCTTAAATTATTTATGTAATTTAATAGCTTTATGATTCATTTGGTTAAATTAATAGATAAAACTATCTACTTATACTATTTTATAGATAGATAGTACCTAGCTACTACTTAGGTATAATGAATAATAATTAAAAAACACATAATATATAAGCACCAAACAAAGTTTAAACTACACATAACTGTAGAAAAATATACATATTTAGTTTATAATTATTAATAAGATAACTAATGAACTAATTAATTGAGATGTAAAGATATTTTATAATGTATAATTTATGTATCTATGTACTTAAGTATATACCTATATACTTAGGCTTCACTTAGGTAACTCATTCTAAAATGCATAACATTTTATTCAATCGCAATATGTAGTACTGTATTGTGGTCAGGAGTCAAATAGCCTATATGCCTATTATAAAAAACTAAAATTAGTACATCTAGCAGAAATTATAATTATGCTAAACTAGTATTTGATTATAATAGGAAGAAATAATAAAATACATTTCGAAGTTAAAAATATTTATTTGGTTAAAATTAAAACAGTCTTATGTTTTATCACTCTTTTTAGTCTTAAGATTTTCTTAAATTGAATAGTTAACAAATAAATTATTTAAGTTTCATACTTAACAAAATTTAAAAATATTAACAATACCTATAGAACTTAAGAAAATAAAAACAATTACATGATTTAATTTGCATAACAAAATTTAAAAATATTAACAGTGTAGAACTCAATAAAGTAAAAAAAAACAAAGAATTTGATTATAATAAGAAGAAATATTAAAATACATTTCAAAGTTTAAAACATTTATGTATTACTATCGTGATTGTTGTAATCTAGAGATAGAATATCAAATATAATATGATATTGATGTTGAAAACAAATTTCACCTTCATTATTTGACTTCTCTTTTAATAAATTGTACACATTAATTAATGCTTGCAATTCTTCAGATATAGGGGTAATTTCTATAGAATCGTTAATAGTATTACATTTTTTACAATTTCTGGACCAATTATATCACACAATTTATCAAAGTCCAAATTATATTCAGTCAAACAATGCTCATCAACTGCAGCTACTAGATTTTTGTCAAGACATTTATCAAAATTAATATTATTTGGATTCTATGGATAAAGTCCATAAGCTCTAAACCCATTTTTTAAAATGACTGGTGTTATGGTTTCTTTAATAACATTTTGTAAAATTGGAGCAAAATCTACTTTAGTTACAGCCGCCATTGAACAATTTTGTTTCATCCACTCAAATACTCCTCTTTTCCAACCTTCGTTGAGTGGGCGAAAAGCGGCTACGTCGGCTGGTTGTAATATCCTAGTCGAATTAGGGTACAGGGCGCAACTAAAATAATTTGTAAGTCAGAACAAAGTGTACTAAGTTGATATTTTGAGGAATTCTTTTGTAATTGTACACAATCATCGGGTGACGCATCACTCCAGCTGCACTAAATACAAACATGACGGTTAAATTTTCTTTTGAATTCCCTACTAAAACTTCATATACATCTTTACTACCCTTGGTAGCTAAAATTGCTTTTGTTTTGGGACACAAGGAAAACCCGGTTTCATCACCGATAAAAATTCTTGTCGGATCACTCAATATATCATATAAAACTTCTTCTTTTAAATACTGTTTAACACCTTCAAACCATTTTTTTATATCCGGTTCACTAATACAGGCACTTGCAGCTGTCACATGTTCACTTGTCCTGACAGATATATTTGGCTGACGCTTCATGAAAGATTTGTACCATCCAATACCTATAAAAAGAATAATAAATGGTTATAATAATATAAAAATATGTACTTAACATTTCAAAATTACCAGGATAATTATTTTTTTAAATAGTAGTTCGCTCGTTTTTGTCTAGTTATTGTTTCACACTAACTAAAAGATCATTTTTTATCTTTCATTAACATTAAGTATTTCATGAAATTTCAGAACCCTAGCTATAAATAATAATATGCACTATAAAACTACAAATATGCATTTAATATGTAAAAACATTGGAATATACAAAATACAATTAGCTTTATAACTATTGTTTAATAAGAATGATCTAAATCGGGGACATTTCTCATCAGATTTCAAAAAAGCCTATTTCAATAAATATATGCATTAGCATATAAGTCCGGTCCTAAGTAGTTATATTATTAAATATCCACAGAATATATTTTTATAGATATTATAAACAGAAAAGTTATAACCAACTGCGCTAGTGCGCTATTCAGAAAGAAAAATATAACTTTTTATTCAGTAGGTATCCCATGCCTAAACATATTTGTCTAGATAGTAAGTACCTACTCTATATACTCATTGATCATTATTAATTAACAGTTACTTTTAGGTACCTAGATATTTATTATTATAATTTTAATCATTCACAGAATTACTGCTGAATTGAATAATATTTATTATTATACGTCATGTAGGAAATACAATTAATATTCTATTAATCAGGGTTGCGAATTTGTAAGAAACTGCATTTATTTTTTAGCAGGTTGTTAAACGTATAAGGTATAACTACGTATATCCACCTGTGTGGCCCTGTCTCCGAAGCTGTGGAAGACATAAACGCCAAAATTAGATAAGAAAAAAAACGTTGTTTCGTACGAAAGCCCCAAAATCGTATCGTACAAAAACGCTAAAATCCTCGACACCTATCTGGGCCACGGCTATATTAAATTTAGAACTAACCTATATTATATTTTAACAATTTATAATTGACATTTTTTTTGAGATCGAAAAAATCAACCAATCTAATAAAATTAGAATTTTATAATTATAATTAATATCTATTATATTTATTGGTAATTAATTATAAAATCAAATTTTTAAATAACTACTTTAATATAAAATATTAATTTTGGAGCTAATGATATGTAATTTTTGCGTTAGTGTTATAATGAATAATATAAATACAAAATATCATGTTTTTTCGATATTTTTCTTCTTGGATAGCACAGCTGAAAAATATTCAAAATCACCTCGATCATTCTCTAGTAAACTCGTTGATCAATCATAATCCGTTTTCAAAATTAAAATCTGTCAAACCAAATTCTTCCAGTTTTGTCTAGCTTATTGGTCTGAAATTCACTTTTTTTTCATCGGCTGCAGGTCCCTTAAAACAAACATCATAAAAACAACAAAATCTTGTGAAAATTGGACTTATTCAAAATCGTATTTTATAGTTTATATATATTTTTTGAAAATCCAAGTTCCATGTGCCTTGCAAGAATGTTTCTCTTTCATATACTCTATACGAGGAGTGAGAGTTTTCCTGTAAAGCATATTTTTGAGCAAAAAACAGGTCACGTTCATGACGACGCACAATGGGTTAAAAAAGTACTTGATATTATTAAAGATATATCGGTTGTGAATGAATTAATATTTATATCAACTCACTTGTCATTTCCAGTTGAAATAATTAAAAAACTAGAAACACGAAATATGCTGAAAGTTTTTTTCTAATAGTTGAATCAGAAGAAAAAATAAACATTATTCCTGGGCCTAAAGGGGCAACATTAAAAACAAAATTAAATGATATTTTCTCCAAAACAACGGCCTAAAGTTATTACGTAAAATTATATAATATATATAAAATATTTTCGTAAATAATATGTAGGTATAAATATAGAAGCTTTATTCTACTGAATTTACAGAACAAGATTTAATTTTCTTAATGACTGCCACTGGGTTTTACTTGTATTATCCTATGAACAGACAACATCGCAAGCCCATTCAGTCGCTTCTAGGCAAGACTAGGTATTAACGAGTTCATAAGTTCAAAGTTAAGTTAATTTTAATTTATTAACTTAACTTACTAGTTCACCATTGGCGCAAATAGGTGGGGGCTTGGGGGAACTTAGTCCCCCCACATTTCTGCCAAGTCCCCCCAGTTCAAAAATCAGTAGTTAATACTGAGCATATATGATTTTCAGAAAATATTATAGGAGGGGCTTTAGTCCCCCCAAAATAATTTGTCTATTTGCGCATATGTAGTTCACTGTTTTAATAAATTAACTTAACTTTAACTTAACTCATTAGGTTACATGTTAACTTAAAATCAACTTGTATTATTTTTAAAATTCCCAATTAAGTTAATTTTGAATTTTTGGGTTATCCATAAAATATTTTAGTATACCTATTAACGGTTGGTCAATTTAATTAATTTAATTCGTAGAATATTATAAAATATTATTAGAAAAAAGATTTCTTTTTGTATTTATTTGATTATTTTTATAGATATGGGCTAATATAGTAGGTAATATGTTATATGAATTAAGTACTAATGAAAAAATAAAATAATAAATAACAATAGTTTAATGCAATGTGATATTTAGACCACAGTTACCACTCATTAACGATATTAAAGATTTAAAAAATTTTTTTAAACAGTTTAAATTCATTAGGTACAAAACATTATTCAAAAAATAATATTTTACAATTTTTTTATGTAATAAAATGTATTAATTAAAATACTTAGTTTTTTGAAATCAACTAATTTAATAGACCAAATATAATGTAAATGTAAATGTAAATATAATTATGTGACAAAAGTAACACAAAAAAAAAACTAACTAATGGCCTATGATTCCGAGTTGTAAAAAAAATAGATCAATAAAAAAAAATGTATTAAGTGATTTATTATTGATATTCAATTATTCAAATATAACATATTATCCATTACAGTCGGTTACTCAATGATAATGTATAGTATAGAGTTTACGTATTTGCTCACTTTTCAATTTGTATAATTAATATTTCGATGCTACAGTACAGCGGCGCCGTGGCTTAGTTGGTTAAAGCGCCTGTCTAGTAAACAGGAGATCGGGAGTTCGAATCTCCCCGGAGCCTTTTTGAATTTTTTTATGAAAAATGTTTTTAATTAAATTTTATTTTATTCCAGATGCTAATTTCATTTTAAAAACTGTCCAAATTACATATTCCAAGTAGGCTGGTTTCTTAATATTAATTTAAATCAGTGTTGTACATAAATAATTTATTAATTCAGGTATAGTATTAATAAATAATTTAATAAGGTAGGTACTATTAATAGTTAAATTTAAAACTATTAACTAGGTTAGGTAAAATTTTTATAATAATTACGATTTATGATACGAGAATTGAATAAAACGTAAATTTTCATTAACTCATTATAAAGTAATTTTTGGTATTTATGTAGTCATTTTTTGATGTTTATAATTCAAATTAAATTATTTTTTTTTTGCATTTTTTAAAGATAAGCAGACAAATATCTAATAAAAATCACAAAAAGATTAATATTAGTAGTAGTACTTGTTTGACCTGTAATAAATTATATTGAATTACATTGAAGTTTATACTTTATAGGTATCCATTTTTTTAACAGAATCAGTGAAAATGTTTATCAATATAATATACTTATACTTACTACAGATGCCTATGGAAAAATATGTATTATAATTAATTAACATCTATTCAACTACGAGGTGTATGTTTTATGTTTCAGCTAGCATTATTAGAGTTCGTTCACGTGTTTTTTTTTTAAATCTCACCGAATTCATGATATAACCACAGAATAGAATCTACGATTTTCAAACACAAACTAGATTGTTTTCAATTTAAAACACGACACAAAAAACGGAAAAGGTAAACAAATAAAATATAATTGAAAATATTAGTACTTAAACATAACGTTTCTTTTAAAAAAAACTGTTACTAACTTCAAGTCAGAGCCTCCCGTGATTCGTTTGTACCTTCAATGCTCAGCCTCCCCTATGCTATCACACCCGAAAGTGTCGTTTCTTGTTTGTTCTGTGCTATAAGCAATGCTAAGCTCGTTCAGGCCCCTTAATCTAGACACTTTTACACGTAAAACATGCGCCAGACTTATCAGCTCTATGACGTCACACGCATATTTTCAAACGCCTGTATCTCATTCAAATTATTAGTGTTTGAGTGTGAGATCCACACCGCATATTTCTTAAATAATGAAATAGTACTTTAAATCTATAAGCAAAGTTGTTTTTAGTGTTGTGATGTACTTTAAGAATCATACTTCTTTAAGTCTCGTATATGGCTTGAAGGGCGTCAAAGGAGAAGACAGAAATAAGACATATAATATATTTTACTATATAAAGGTAAAGTACTTACTTACCTATTTATTTGGTCCAATCGAGGGTTCTTCAAAAACTTTCTTTCCCGATTCCGATTAAAGTAATTCGATCTACTGATTCCTTTTATATTCCGTGTACCAACTAAAACGAATCATCCTGTCAATATTCACAAATTTTACGAATAATGCGTAGCATAATGGACTTATTTGACACATATCCTTTCATTTTTGTTGATCACAGTATAATATGTACAAATGTTATTTAAATAATTTAATAGGTTGATTGTTATTGCTCATTATAGCTCATTATAGCTCATAATACCTAGGTATTATTATTACTTTTTAAATCGTAAGTTCATCACTCTTTTTTTTCATTGTAAAATTGATATAATTTTTTTGCTCGTTATATAGCATTAATGTTCCTTCGATTTGTTAGGTAGCTATCATTATTTTAAATGTTGTAATTGGGCTTTAGTCCATATATTACTAAATAAATAAATTAATATTAAAATTAATTCTGAATTATAATTTTTGTACTTAATAATCGAGGTAATCAGTGACACTGTCATCATATAATTATTACATATTTGAGAATATTTTTAAAAATCCCCCCTCCCCCCATTTATAATATTCTGAACAACTATTATTTTTTCATGCTCTTATATAGGGTTATAATATCATATAAAAAAAATAACGATAGTGGTTGAAATTTTGATTTTGAATGCGCCATTTGTTCAAAAGTACGATTTGAAAATGGAAAAAAGTAAATAGGAGATGCTTTTTGTTGGTATATATAATATTGTTACATGCGGCCCGAAATAATATATAAATATTAAATTTATAGTAATATTATTTGCTTGCACTTAAAATATTGTACCTATATTAATTATATCTATTTAATTATAAACATCAAAAAATGACTACATAAATACCAAAAATTACTTTATAATGAGTTAATGAAAATTTACGTTTTATTCAATTCTCGTATCATAAATCGTAATTATTATAAAAATTTTACCTAACCTAGTTAATAGTTTTAAATTTAACTATTAATAGTACCTACCTTATTAAATTATTTATTAATACTATACCTGAATTAATAAATTATTTATGTACAACACTGATTTAAATTAATATTAAGAAACCAGCCTACTTGGAATATGTAATTTGGACAGTTTTTAAAATGAAATTAGCATCTGGAATAAAATAAAATTTAATTAAAAACATTTTTCATAAAAAAATTCAAAAAGGCTCCGGGGAGATTCGAACTCCCGATCTCCTGTTTACTAGACAGGCGCTTTAACCAACTAAGCCACGGCGCCGCTGTACTGTAGCATCGAAATATTAATTATACAAATTGAAAAGTGAGCAAATACGTAAACTCTATACTATACATTATCATTGAGTAACCGACTGTAATGGATAATATGTTATATTTGAATAATTGAATATCAATAATAAATCACTTAATACATTTTTTTTTATTGATCTATTTTTTTTACAACTCGGAATCATAGGCCATTAGTTAGTTTTTTTTTTGTGTTACTTTTGTCACATAATTATATTTACATTTACATTTACATTATATTTGGTCTATTAAATTAGTTGATTTCAAAAAACTAAGTATTTTATT
>NC_042493.1:110951203-110954162 GCF_005508785.2 Acyrthosiphon pisum
TTTTTTATACCATAGATAAGTATATATATATCTAATACATAGACTGATATACCGTCTCCGCTCAGAATCGTTTTTCTTATACAGTGATATTATATCATTGAATTCAAATTTAATACTGTCCATTATACAGTGACCCACTTCTAACCTACTGTACAGCAGAGCGACATCCACTTACCTACCTTTTTGAACTTTAAATGTTTATAAAAAAAAACTGTGGCTAACGATTTTTAATATTTTTCATCTGCCTTTGAAACAATATACTAGGAGCATTCTATTAAATTTTCAAGCTTTTTTATCCAACAAATAAAATTTTATTGATATTTTTAGAAAAAAAACTAAAAAAAAATGGAAAATGAAAATGTCGGTAAAGAGCTCAAAATAAATCAAAATATTTTGAAAATGTTATGGTGTATAGAAAATGCTAAGATAAACATTCAGTCAAAATTTCATATATCTACGGTCATTTGTTTTAAAGTTACACCAAAAACCAAAATCGATTTTCTCGAAAACAGATTTTGCGTAAAAATTCTCGTTTTTCCTTAATTTTTCTTTTGTTTTTCACGGCGCGTTTGAAAACTATTGGGAAATTTTTACATTTGACCCCCCAAAGTACCAACTAGATTCACTTTCCTATCAGAAAAGGTACTGTTGAAGAAAATCCAAGCACTTTTACTGTCCTAATACGTGATGACAGACACAAAAAAATAAAAAAATAAAAAAAAAAACACACATCATTTTAAAATCAATACATTCATCGTTCCACTCAGAATCTAAAAGTTAAGTTAAAAGTTAAAATTAACTTAACTTTTAACTTTTTAACACAAGCCCAGGCTTGCTCCTCGTGCAATTCACCATGCAAGATGAATGGCAAAAGCTATTTATAGCCTTAAATATATATCTTTCGTAGTGAATTTGAATTAAGTGCTTATGAAAAAAACAGACTTCGTGATATTTGTGTATTTGTATTTACAATTTATATCGAAGCATGGTTTAAAGCGCCTTTCGCTGCAGCCGCACCATATCAAGATTTTCTATTTATACGAAAGTTGTACAACTATAGTTCAATTAATAATAATATATCTCGGGTAGCACTGAATAAATATCGAAATCATTTGTGGTATCTGACACCCGAAGTAGTTGCATTGGCATTTTTCGATAAAACTATTTCTATTGGTTTTTAAAAACACTTAATCACTCTATCGACCTTCATCGATGTTTTACAGGGGACGCAGTACTAAGCTATGTATCTGTTAGTTATATGATGAATCCTCTTCAAAATTGCCATACACTAGCAGAATAGCTGTACAATGAGTCAAATTAGAACCAGAAATGTTATTGAAAAGTTCTTTGTCGTTTTCCTGTGATGGCTTTGGGTTTACGAGTGAAACTAATGCAAGTTTTCCCTATGATTAGTGCAGCCAAACTGTGGGCGACACACATTGGTAATTTTGAGTAGTAAATGAAAATGATGTACTGTATTTTTATACATAGTTGTATAGAAAAAAAATACTTTTCAAATAAATGAGATAAATCTTAACTACTAACTATTTTATTTTCAGATTGGCTACATGGGATATAGAATAGTAAACAAAGCAAACAATGAAAATGTATTTCGTAATAATATTTGAAATATTTGATTATATTTCAAATTTGTAATATAAATATCTAATCATTTTAATAAGTTATAATAGGTACATAATTTTTACGTGTGCACATTTTTTGTTGTACATTTATAATATTAAAATAGAAAACCAATAAACTATTAGACTTTTGTTTTATTCAATCAATTCTTATATTGTATTAAAAAAATATATTATATTGCAACTTAATATGAAAAAAAAATAATATATTTTAGAAGAAAAGATAAGTCTAGGTACATAATTTTGTAAGACCGAGAACTAAAGTATAATTAAAAAATCTTCTTCTTTTCATTCGCCTTCTCTCCCAACTATTTGGGACAGCCAAAAGTATAATTGAAAAAAAAAGTATAATTAAAAAATAATAGTAAGATATTCTATGCAATATGTATTACTTATTAATAAGCTTACCAAAATTATAATATATAGTACATAGTAAAATAATATGTAAATGTATACTTAACTTACAAAAGAAAATCAATTGTATACCTAATTTAATTTGAAATAAAAAAAGCAACCGGCGGTTAATATTTAAAATAATTAAATACAAAAATTAAAAAATAATATATCTTATTCTTTAAAATAAATTATCACACAAATATTTTTTTACAAACTTCTAACAGTCTAAATAAATAGTTCTTAATTTTTTGCAATTGAAATATCTCCATTTGTAATTCATATTGTATGCTTTTAGAGAGGTATTGAGTTTCATCTTTTCTGCATCATGATATAATCATCTAACCTAACCTATGTGTACATAATGTTTATGATGTAGGCCTGTATGATAAACGTTATCTATATTAGATGTTTAGAAAAGAACAAATTTAATAATATGTTCCATTGTATTAATTACCTTTATATTTAAATATTATAATATTGTGTACATTTAAAATTCACAAGGTACCCTTGCATTAGTTTTCACTGGCATAGGTTTAGATTTTAAGTCATCATAAAGTTACCAGCTATTTGTATGGCACTATGGCTGTTTTTAATAGTGACATGGTGTCATAACGTAGACACAGTAGAAATAAATGTTAATTATTTAATCTAAATAAAATGCATTAATCATTATGGTACTGTACCATGGTTAAATATATTATGCTCTGAAACAATATTATTAGAATCCTTATTATTTAATTTGTATTCCTGTTAATATATTTAAAAATTATTTTTCAATTTTTTCGTATTTTTTCTTTTCCAAAGTAACTAAGAATAGGTTACCTCGGTAGGTCATAATATACTAATAGGTATATAATATTAATTTGTGTACACTGTTTAATATATTATTCTGCAGTGGTTAATTAATAGTGGCCATTGTTATG
>NC_042493.1:110954262-110967087 GCF_005508785.2 Acyrthosiphon pisum
ATATACAACACTATTGTTTATATCGACACTATTGGTAATTTATTATAATTATTGTTTTAATTAAAATTACAATGTTACTGTCAACAACGATTATAATTCACTTACGACTACAAGTATTGGGATCGTTACACAATTCATTGCAGTTAACAATTATAGCATATAAAATTATGCGTATACGGTGTGGGTCGGGTGATGGAAAGTGCGTGGAGCGGTCGGCGATACTATCACTAATAATTTTAACAATAATCTGATGACGAACTTATGTAACATTAATGATTGACGTGACGGTCGCAAACAACCTAGATTAAAAAAAAAAAAAAACAGAGGAGGGATTTGAACACCCCCCAAGCCTGTGCTCCTTGCTTAGGGGCCTCACTCACGACTATATACGAATAATATTAATATTTGGACCTTGCTTTTAGAACATAATATTATACGCACGCTGCAATATAGTTCAAAGAAGTCACGTAAAATCGCTCAAGTTTTATAATTATTTACACTACTAACATACTTAGAAGAAGTACAATAATATAATACTAGCTACTCTTGCACGTGACGAATTAAATAGCCTCGGATTTACCACTTCTTAAACTCCGATAAATGTAAACTGTACAGATTTTTAACGCAGTAATTTAGGTTTTTTTTACGGAATATAAAATACAGATCAATAATTTAGTATTATTGTTATTATTATTTAACACATCCTTGTAATGGGTTTCGTTCTACACGCACGAGAATAATAAATTGTTTTTGACATTGGAATGCTTCACAACATGTAATACGCTAAGGAAATTCTGGTCGAAAGACGTCGACCCTTCATGGGTCTACCCAGGTTCTACAGTCGAAGGCCAGCACTGCTATAAATTGTGTGCACTTCTATACAGAGTAGTTTTATGAGCATGCTCGTTTATTATGTGTAATTTTGTTATTATTATTGAAAATATAGTTTTTTCATTAAATTTTTATTAGGAGTTGTTTTTTTTAAAATAAAAATTCCAAAACATCAATATATGATTATAATATGAATAGTAGTTTATTATATATAATACGTAACTGTGGAAAAGCACAGAAAATTCACAGTATAAAATGAACACGAAAATATCTATTGAGTACTGACTACATGTTTTTATTTCACAAAAACGACTGTTATCGAATGATAAAATGCAAGAACGGTGCCGTCAGTCATCTCACCGCCACCTTAAGTAAAATAAAGGTTGAGAAGCACTGCTTTCTACTATATCATTAGCGTAATTTTACGGAAAAAAATCATTTATAATAAAATGTTATTAAGTTAAGCATTATTGATTGATTTATTAATAAATAAAAGGGACATGGACAACACAAGTACCTACTTGAAATGAAACATTGTAAGACATTGTTTACATTGTGTGAATTATTAAACAAATTGTTAATGTGAACAAACGGCTAACGTTAGTTTCTAGAGCCGAGGTACATATTATATTATTACTTTCTACGTCATAGTAAATGTTTTCCTTTTTTTTTTTTGAAAATTCAAACACACTTACGTATTCAAAATGTTTTGTAGTTTGCCTTATGAAAATAAATTACATGCCTAATATATTTTTAAAATAATAGAAATTATATTGATACAATTTGTTCACGCTTTTATAGATTTAAGTATTTTTTGGTCATTTAAGTAACTTAAAAATAATAAAATATTATCCACTTTGACTATGTTTAATATGTTGTAGACTCGCAGTATCGCACTCGTACTGGTTGCGTCCCATATAAAAAGGTATAAAAAAAAATATAATACGAATTGCGCGTAATTGCGTCCAAGATTTTTTTTTGAACACATTCTAATTTAGGAATGATATTCGTTTAAGCACTTAGCATATTGCACATTTTTTACTTGAAAAAAAAACTCATTTGCTTAAAAGGTTAAAATTGGTTAATACTTAATACAAATTTTGACCTGAAAAATAAGGACATGTTGCGTGTAATTATTATAAAATTACTTTTTATATTCTGGAATGTTTTTCCTGATTCTGGTTTTCCTCCAGCTATTTGAACATTTGAATCAAGACGTAACGATACACTGACAACACATTGCGTAGACAATTTTTATCGTCCTTACAATAGCCTATTTTACTCGCCACATCCAAACACGTAACTATTTATCGAAACGATATTACAAATTCAATCAGAATCTGACTTAAATGTAATTAAATAAAGAAAAACATTAGTAAATAGTAATATTAAGCGATAAGACGTAGTAGATAAATTCATTTTTTTAAATAAGTATTGGAAAGAATTATGTAATATACATTGTATTTATAAATTGTTTGGAATATTTAAATGAAATAGTCACAAAATACCATTGCAATAAATTAGTAAAAGTAATGTCAAAGAGACGTTTAAATTTATAAAATGACATGGCAAAATTAATTTACATTTTTAAATTTAATTAACAAAAAGAAAACATTTTTCATATAGAATATGAACAGTATAAACGAGATGATCTAATATAAATTAAATTAACAATAATTAAAAATATTTTTCATTATGCCTGTTGATCCTAAACCTGTAAAAATTAGATGGAAAATGTTTGTAAACAATCTTACAAATCATTTGAACGCGTGTATTATTTTTTTTGAGTTTTGATAGACTTTTATTATAGTTTATTATTAACACCAGTTGAAAAATATTAAAAATATGTAAGTAACTACGTTTTTTTTTTTTTAAAATAAGCATTTAAAGTTCAAATGTTGACGAAATGTATCAAATTGGAAATTATTTACAAATTATTAGGCGTGGTTAAGTATTTATAAAATAAGGATTAAAAATGTAAAACATGGTTTCACGTAAGTAGTTAACTCTGTATCCAAAAAATCTAAAAAATATATTATAACACAGATTTTTTTAAATAGTTATTTTAAGTTCGAATTTGTACGAAATTAAGTATTAAATATCCATAAATAACGACTTTACTTATTTTGTTGTAATTGTATAATTTTATATTCGTGAGTACTTGAAACTTTCTAAATATATTATTATATATAAATATGATAATAAACAAATTACTATTAACTATTAAGTAATTTACATTTTTATTTTTTTTTTTTTTAAAGGCAGTAAAATTAATGTAGTTGATGAATCGTGCAATTTGTATGGTGTTTTTTCTGATGAAGATCAATCTAATGTGTCATCAACTAGGGACGTTGAAGGTAATTAATAATAATAATAGGTTCAAATATTAAGTTTTTTAATCGTCAAGTTTAATAAGCAATCTAATGTCTTTTAAGTCGAAATAAAAATAAATATGTACCTAAATAAAGTGTAGTTTAAATAAACATTGTCCAAATACATATTTTAAAATAAAATTGATAATTAATTCAGATATTGCATATTTTAATAGATATCGGTAACATTGTGGATCGAGATGTTATTCGTTTCCAACAATTTCCAAATGATCCATCAATAATATTAGATTCAAAAATGTCTCCAGAACAGTTTGCTTATATTGCTGCTTTACAACCGTGTCAACCTAAAGCATCTGAATTAAAAGGAGGTATATTTCCAACTAGATTGCAAGGTAAATGGTTGCGTTCTTTTCACGAGGAACATTATAGTAAAAAACTTCCAAATAGTGAATTTGTTAAGCGAAATTGGATATCATATTCCCCATTGCTAGATAAAGTTTATTGTATTGTTTGCAAACAATTTGGAAAAGAAGATGCAAAAAGTTATCAACTAGTGCGGTTTGGTTCTGATGATTGGAGCCATATTATATCATTTAAGCTTAAATCACATGAATCAAATAGTATCCATTTAGAGTCTGAAATTCGAAGAGCTATGTTTATAAGTAATCAAAGAGTAGTAAGTACAACTTTTGAAACTTCAAACAGAATTGTTGCTGAAAATAGGGAAATTGTGAAAGTAATTTTTGAAACTCTTATCTACCTTGCTCGTCAAAATATAGCGTTTCGGGGTCACAATGAATCTTGGACATCAAACAATCAAGGCAATTTTATTGAATTGATTAAATTCATATCAAAATATAATCCAATACTTTCATCTCACTTATCAAAAATTCAAAACTAAAAAAAAAAAAAATCGATTAACATTTTTATCCAATCTAAGCCAAAATAATATGCTCAATGTTCTTGGTGAAATGGTTCGGGAAAATATTTTATTCAAAATTAAAAAATCTGGAGTATTTTCGTTCATCATAGATACTACAAAAGATGTTTCTAATATAGAACAACTTTCATTAGTAATTAGGTTTATAAATGAAAATGAAGTAGTAGAAGAAAGATTAGTTGCTTTAGAAAATGTATCAGACGCAAGAGGTATTGGTATGTTTAACGTTTTGTGTAATATTTGTGAAAAATATGATATTGATTGGGAAAATCAACTGTGTGCACAATCATATGATGGGGCATCTTCCATGCAAGGCCAATACTCTGGTGTTCGTGCATACATTCAAGGAAAAAATCCTAGGGCAATATATGTCTGGTGTTTTTCTCATATTTTAAATCTTGTTGTGGTGGACACTTGTGATACAAGTAAGACTATGAGAAATTTTTTCGGAGATTTGCAATCATTGATTGCTTTTTTAAGAGCAAGAAAACGTACTGCAATATTTTTAAACCAACAAAAAATATGTTATCCAGATAAAAGAGTTTGTAGAATGAAAAATTTTTCTTCTACACGTTGGACATCTCATGGCCATGCTTTGACAGTTATATTTGAAAAATATAAAGCACTCACTAATACATTACAAGAGTTATCAAACTCAACTGAACGTGATACATCTTCAATGGCAACAAATTTAGTGTCTACTATTTCTTCATTCAAGTTTGTTACACATTTGTTATTAATGAAAAATATCTTTGAGCACACAAATCCATTATCCATACATTTACAATCACCATCATTGGATTTCATCACTGCATTAACTATGGTTGATAACTGTGCTAGGAAACTGTCAGAGTTAAGAAAGGATCTACATTTAGATGTATTATTGGCTGATGCCAAAATGTTTTCCCTGGAAAATGAACTGGAAGAAGTATGGTTTCCAGAAAAACGGGTTCAGAGGCGGAAACTAATGGCTGGAGAAAAATCGAATGATGAAGTAGTATCAAATGCCAAGGATAATTTTAAAATACAAGTTTATTTCACTGTCTTGGATCAAATATGTACATCTATAACTAGCCGATTTTAAGGCTCACGGGAAATTTTATCCGACTTGTCCCTTCTTTCAGTCGATCGACTCATTGCTACAAGTAAAGGATGTCCTATACCTGAAAATAATTTTGTGTATCTTGATAAGTGGATTCCAAATTTACAAATCGATCAATTAAAATTGGAATATTCCACTTCTGCATACAGTTTCCTTAAATTAAAATCAAACGTAGAAATTGAAAAATTGTATGAAAATGTAATAATAAGTGAATCAGATACGGATACAAATGTTGATTCAGATGAAAACAATAGTGAAGAAACTAAAACTAAAATGACAGTTTTAAATGTGTTAAAGTTATTAAATACATTTAACTTGATATCTGCATTTCCTAATATGTACATGGCATATAAATTTTTGTGTACCATACCAGCTACATCAGTAAGTAGTGAAAGGACGTTTTCTAAATTAAAATTGATTAAGACTAGAATTCGTTCGACAATGGTACAAAAACGTCTCGAAAGTTTGATGCTCTTATCATGTGAAAAAGATGTAAAAATTAACCTTGATGAAGCAATAAACAAATATGCCAACACCTCTAAACTACTACAAGAAGCGTTATTATATAAGTAACAACTTATATCATGTTAAAGAGTATAACTTATTATTTAATTATTAAGAAATATGTTTATACCTACAGTTATATATTAATACCTATGTATAGTAATATATTAATATGTATATGACCAATGAGTATTCAAAGAATTAAGTTTTAGTTAACTAATAGTTTATTTTAATTAATGTTAAAAAAATATTGAGACTTGAGTTGATTATAATAAAGTATAATGAAGCAATTGTCATTATTAAATATGAGAATAAAATGATTTATGTTTACCAATTACATCTGTAACATTGATGGAAACTATTTAATAAATGATCATAATAAATCATCAAAAAAAAAAAAAAAAATTAAAAAACTACTTTTTATATACTATATAGAATTTAAATATTGACGAAGTATAAAGAGAGGGCCATTAATCCAAATTAATAGTTCATTATGTTTTTATATAGTGACAATGCAAGCGAAGCGAGCGGTTTTGGTATGTGGGGGTATTTAATAAATGGGTTGGTGGGTGGTATGTAAAAATCTTCGCTCCTTAAGTAAAAGTAGTTCAACACGCCACTGCACATTGTCCACACAATTATGCCTTGTAAATCGGAGTGCTCTAAGGGGGACATTCCCACTTGAAAAGTTTTAGTTACCGTGGAAAAGCTGGCTAAGAGTATACAAATATATACTACTGAACCGTCTAATAAGTACCTACCTAATATGACGTTAATATTATTATCATATCAAAACAATAAAATTAATTAACTTTTAAACATCTCTTAGGGGCCCAAAACTAAAAAAAAATAGGTGGCCCCAGGGGCGTCATTTGAGATGTTACAGGATATGCTTATGCATACCTACTTAAAATTTAACAAATTGCATTTTATTGGCCTGACTATAATTTTTCTAAACCGGGCGAAAATGATCTTTTCTTTTTTAATTGGTCTTAAATATTGGCAACCATGGCCATGACTTAATAGGTATTAATGTATTATTTAAATGAAATATAAAAATGTGTGATTTATGTTAAATATTTTATGTGTGACTGAAGATTTCAGGATTTGTTTTGTATCCAATATTTTAGGTACAAAAACGTCTATAAATATTTTAATTGAAATTGAAATACTAACTTAGTATTCTTAAATAGGCGCGTTCGATAAAAAAAAGTTGGACTCATATATAAATATCGGGTTCTGTATACTTTTTTCATTCAACGTCAAAATGTTTGAGTAAGGTGATTACACCAATTTTGAGTGTGCAATATCCTTGTAGTTTAAAAATTCAGTTAATATTTTGAGTAAGGCACGAATTAATGGATACAAATTGTGAAATCTCTGTAGAATGCAATACGGTAAAGTGTGTTAAGTCTACTTGGATTAGTACCAACTGTACGTAAAAGTAATCATAATAATTGCTTATATACATTTGTATTGGATTATAGCAAAATATGTTCGAATAGATATACAATTTATTTTCCTCTCAATACTTTATAATATTTTAATATTAAACCATTCTTAATTATGAAGTACCTATTCCATCAAATATTATTGAAAACTTTGTAAATTTTTATAATAATGTTGCTTATAAATAGCGGTAGTAAAGTGATAAAAAAATGTTTTGTTTACCTATTAGGTACCCTTCGGCTATATAAAACTAGGTAACGACTTTGTTCACTTTAATTTTTCGAATAAAATATTACATATTCACTTTCAAAAAAAAAAAATTAACATTAAGCTATTATTTTTTCGTCGAAATAATACCAAATCATGATAAAACTGACATAATACTTATATATAATATATATAGGTAGGTACGGTCGGTCGGCTGAAAAATCATAATATATAATGATCTACTATTTATCTATTTTAGACACTAGTATAATATTTCCGAGATGAATTAATGTATGTATTATCGGTGGCATATTTAATGGGTCGACGGGGGGAAATTGCCCCTGGGCGTCAAATTTTGAATCCTCCAAGGGGCGCCGTCGCTATAACATGTTAAACAATTCGAATAGTTCAGCCCGCCACTGAAATCGTCTAAAAAAATGAACCGCGTTATTGGTTTTAATGACATTCAAAAACTACAATAACGCAACATTATTAAATCAAAATAATAATAAGCTGGCCGTAAAGTACAGTACAATAATATTTGTAATTAAAATAATAAATGCGAAATTTCCTATATCTGGCCACCTCGTTATGTTTATCCGTATCAAATATACATTGATACAAAAATACACTTTTAGAAATCCGTCAGTCTACTTCGAAGCTTAGCCGATTGAAGGTCGCACGTCAAAAAAGTTGTCCAAAGAAAATATTTTAATTTTTTTACAGTGTGATAAATAAACTGTTATAACTATTTTAAATCGTTTACAACTAGAGTTATTTTTTTATTCTTGACGTCTAGAAGAAAACATGAGTCCCTCCGCCGTAGTATTTATTGTCGCCACTTTGGTCTTGTGTGGAATTTTCATTCAGAGTGAGTATAACACTTTGAAACTATTTTATCGTATGCCTACTTAAATGGTTTGGTATAAATATACATAAACGTGCTTATTAATATTATACCCAAATAATATTTTTATATTGTACCCGCATCGATAATTATTAGTGTACCTATATTGTAGTATTGTTTTTTTTTTTTTTTATGCTCGTTTGCATGATACGACGGATTCATTATAATATAATATTGTGTTTTCAGGTATCGAGGCAAAAACAGCTTTCCAGGCCGAAACACCTGACGCCGCCAAAGCAGCCGCCACACCCGCCGCAGCCGCTGGAGGCGCCGGATCCGCAGCACCGGACACCGCCGCAGCACCTGACGCCGACGCCGGGGCCGCCGGAGCCGCCGAAGCCCCGAAGGCCGAAGCCCCAGGCATTACAGGCAACGGCACAGGAAACGCCACCGGTCCTGCCAACGGCTATCCATCTCTCACAGGGTCTGCGGTGCAGTGCGCAGTAATATCCTTCCTGGTGGTGGCAAGAATGTTCTACCAGACAGCGTGATTGGACGTCCATCACGAGAAAATAATACATTTGTACTTTTAACGCCATATGGGCAGTAAAAATAAATAATTAGATATTTACGTTAAAATTTGTTTGTGTGTTAAAATCGCCTGTTTTACGGTAGGCGGCTAGACCGGTCCCAAAAATATGGTCCCAAAACTACGGTACCGTGTAGTGTTCAAAGACGTATAGTTATATAAAATAATAGTAGTTAAAAAAAAAAATCATAAAATGGATATACGTCTTATAATGAGTAAATACCCACTCACAAACTACAAATTGATCATATAATATAAAAATTATAAAATGTCTTCCATTAATTGTATTAATAATATTATTTAAAGTATAAAAAAACAACAGAATAATCCAGTAAAATAATCCTGTAATGAATAACAGCTAAAATTAGAGAAAAAAAATACCTACCTAACAGTAACTATAAAATTTGTATGTTATGAGTAGGGGTTAAGATGTTTATAATTTTGCATATTTTTTTTAGGTTGTCCAATAGCGTCCATTCTTATACAGAAATATGTTTCATGATATCTGTATTCAAAATATCAAAATTTTATTTTGCATATAATTGCATATTTTACAATTTTTTTTTTTTGAAGTGCATAATTTATGTTTTTTCTGTTTTTAAGTGAATATTTGACGGTTTTCGATGCAAAATGCTGTAAAACACCGTAATTTTATATTTTACTGAATCTTATATACGTTTGATTATTTGTATTTCACAAATTATCACTTATTTATTGTTGAGAATTCAGTATGGTTATACCTATAGGTACCTACGGAGTAAAGGTAGGTACCTACTTAAATAGAATTTTCAATAAGCCTCGTCAATTGTCACAGTCAAAACTTATCTTAAACTGAAAGCCATTACAATTTCAACATCAGATATTTATTTACATAAATTGAAAAACTATTTCATACACAGTTGCAAAATATGCAGTTGTCGTGTGTGTGATAGTGTTGGGCCATACAACTATATTAACTATCGCTATGAATGACGAAAGATTAAATTTGTCTCAAAATCGGAAAATTTATTAGTCTCTGCTGTTTTGTTGTACCTAGGTATATCGAGCAGGGCTTCAAAACGTTTTTATAACGTTATGAGTATAACGTAAAACATATTATCAAAAAATTATTGAAATCAATAACGGATAACATATCGGTAAACGATAAACGATTGAAACAAATAACAGTTAACGTACCAGTAAACGATAAACGATTGAACACAGATAACGGATAACGAAACAGAAACGATAAACGATTGAAACATACAATTGATTGAAAAACAAAATATTTATAAAATTAAAACTATCAGTGAAATATATTATATGTTATGGTTATTTTTGTAATATTATATTTTTCAATCACTCTGTTTTGTGTGAGAAACAAGCTATATCCATCAGATAAAGCTAAACGTTTCATAACGTTTAAATTTTTAAAACGTTTAAACGCATAAATTGAATAAGTTTAAATTCTATATAACGTTAAAGAGGCATTCGATAATAATGTTTAATATACATATAACGGTAAAAAGTATTATTATTTTTGATTTAAGCCTTGATGTCGAGTGTACCTCGTCACTCGTAATTGTAATAGATTTAAATTTAATTATAAATATTTACATCCCAAAAATGATTTTGATCTGAGACGGTATTTCAGTCTATATTACTAAGGTATGGTACCTAATTAATAATTATATTGCTATCATACATTTTTTTATTATTTTTTCACTAGGGTATTAGTAATACCCTAATTATTTTTATATTTATATTTTATTAATTTTTTTGAAAACTTTTTATAATAATAAACAATTATTATATCATTATATTATATTTAAATCATAGGTATTGTATATAATATACTTATTAACTTTTAAGCCAATTCCAAAAAACCGTAGAACGGTGTGAATGGGTTCGTGGTGTAAACACCTGAAAATGTATCTAAATATTTTGAAAATGTTATTGTGTATTGTAAGTATAATAATATAACTAAAAGTTTCAAGTACCCACGAATAAGATTTTTAACTACAATAAAATAACTAAAATCATTATTCTTCCTTTGAATATCTAATTTCGTCAACATTTGAACTTCAAATTTATACAAAAAAAAAAAAGGTGGGTAAGTGGATGTCACTCTGCTGTACAGTAGGTTACAAGTGGGTCACTGTATAATGGATAGTATTAAATTTGAATTCAATGATATAATATCACTGTATAAGAAAAACGATTCTGAGCGGAGACGATATGTCAGTCTAGGTATAAGATATATTATATACTTATCTATGGTATTAAAAAAAAATTTACCTATAATAGGTAACTATAATAAATTCCAAATTAATCATATCACAATATTCATTAGGTACTTATAACGCGTTATACATCAACAACAAATCATGTTACTGTCATAGATATATAATAGTATACTTTAGAAGTTTCAAGTACCTAGCCACGAATAATATTATACAATCATAACAAAATAACTAAAATAGTTATCCCAGGTTTTTTAATATGTAATTTCGTCCGAATTTGAGTTTAAAATGACTATAAAAATAAACTGTGCTTATGTATTTTTTAGATTTTTTGGTAACAGAATTAACTACTTACTTTGAATCTTGTTTTAAATTATCAATCCTTAGTTATAAAAGTTGAACATTTTATAAATTTTTAATTACAAAACAATTATTGAATCTTAAATTTGATAAATTTTCTCAACATTCGATCTTTAAATGCTTATAAAAAAAAAATTGTGCTTATATATTTTTAATATTTTTCAACTGCTTTTGTAACAATATATCAGGAGCCTTGCATTACATTTTCACGCTTTTTTACCCAACAAACAACATTTTATTGATATTTATAGAAAAAAAAAACTAAACAAATTGAAAACTGAGAATGTCCGTAAACAGCTCAAAAAAAATGAAAATATTTTCAAAAATGTATGGTGTATAAAAAATGAAAATATTAACATTCAGTGAAATTTTCAAGTATCTACAGTAATTTGTTTTTAATTATAATTAAATAAGAAAATCGTCACATGAGAAATCGAGCGAATATCAGATGTTGTAAAAATATGTATTTCAAACTACAAAATAATTTTTACATTTAAAATTTGATAATTTTGTAAAAATTCAAACTTTAAATGCTTAAAAAAAAAATTGCTCAGATGTATTTTTAATATTTTTCAACTGCTATTGTAACAATATATCAGGAGCCTTGCATTAAACTTTCATGCTTTTTTACCCAACAAATAAAATGTTATTGATATTTATAGAAAAAAAAAAAAATTAATAATATTTAAAACTGACAATGTCCGTAAACAGCCGAAAAAGAGTAAAATTATTTTCAAAATTTCATCGTATATAGGAAATTCTAATATAAACATTCAGCGAAATTTTCGAGTATCTAAAGTCATTCGTTTTTTAATTACAACAAAATAAGATAATCGTTAATGAGAAATCGAGTGAATTTCGAATGTTGTAAAAATATGAAATTCAAACTATCATAAAAATTTAATTTGACTTTCTTGTAGGTAGACAAACCAATGAAGAATCATGTATTACATTTTCAAATTTTAGATTTAAAAAGAAAATTTTTCATGAATTTCTAACTAAAAATAATTTGCAAATTTTCGTCATTTTTACGTATTTTGTCAATGTTTGAACTTTAAATGCTTATAAAAAAAAATTGTGACTATGGATTTTTAATTTTTTTCATCTGCCTTAAAAAAATATTATAGAAATCTTCTATTGAATTTTCAAGCTTTTTTAACAAACAAATAATATTTTATTGATATTTATAGAAAAAAAAATAAAAAAAATAGAAATTTAAAATGTCTGTAAACAGCTCAAAATAAATCAAAATATTTGGAAAATGTTATGGTGTATAGAAAAAGGTAATATAAACATTCAGTCAAAATCGTATGTACCTGCGGTCATTTGTTTTAGAGTTGTACCAAAAACCAAAATCGATTTTCTCGAACACAGATTTTGTGTAAAAATTCTAGTTTTCCTTAATTTTTCTTTGTTTTCACGACGCTATTGAAAACTACTG
>NC_042493.1:110967216-110992984 GCF_005508785.2 Acyrthosiphon pisum
GTGTTTGTTTATATTATAGGTAGTTATGATTTTTGGTTATCAGTAAGATTTATGAGGAAAAATGTATTACATTTTTAAGCGTTAGCTATAATTGAAGATTTTACAATTATTCAACTACAAACTAAGTAGGTACCTATTAGAATAATAATATATTTTCGCGATTTAAACACTTATAAAGAAAAAAATGATGACTTTGTTGACGTTGATCGGAATTGAAAATTATTTTAGTACCTTGATTATTGACAATATTGTGTATTTGTGTACCTACCTACCAAGTAAAGCAATTTTTTTTTCTATTCCTCGCAAAGAAAATATTGATTCAAATTTATTACCGCAACAAGAAATGCAAATGAACAACCACCATTGTATCTGAAAGTGACTTACCTACCTATATAAAATATTAAAATCTATTATTGATCAATATTGTGTCCATAGTTGATTATTTAGTATTAAAATAAAATATATCATAAAAAATTAAAAACTATCATTAGTTATCATTCAGATACTTCTAAAAGTAAAATAAGTAATAATACTTTTGGAATAAAAATTATTAAAAATGTTTTTTTTTTATATTGACATTTATATAATAACACGTTGTAAATAATGTTTAGTTTTTATTTTAAATTGCTGTCTTGATTTTTAAATAACTGATACACACATTAATCTATTATATGAGTTATTGCAAAACAATTATATATAATTTCCAACAACGGAATTCAGTTAAAGTTCTAAATTAAATATCGTTAAATATCTACTATCTTTAAATAATATGGTCGTTGTCGCCACATATTTACGCAGATAATCCGAAAAAAAAATACAATAATAGGTACTAGTGTACTACCTAGTACCTAGTAATTAGTATAATAAATTAGTGCCATCGATACGTCCATTAGGTATATTAATAATTTATTAATGCATTAATAATATTGTTTGTGTATTATTCTAATGATTATAATAATATAATTATATAATAGTTCTGTTTTACAGTTTTACTATATTATTATGCGTGTTCAGTGACGGTATCGTTAGGTATATTAGATAACATAATTATTAACATATTTTTATTGCCTATTTTCGAACATGCTCTCAGCTAGCACAATATATTGATGATATTTAAGAGGATACACACTAGGCGATTCGAACACACGTCTCCGTGCGTTTCGAACGTCGCGAAACGCAACGCGAACGCACACTCGTCATTTTTCATGGTTCAGAATTTCGTTAAACGCTTGATTAGTTATAATTATACGAAAGGCCTTGGGATAATCAAGTTACTTTTTATTAAAATTATATATTATGTATACTTACCATTTTCCAACTATTGAACACGGGTGCATAGGCGCAAATAGCGTTTGGGATTTGGGGGGGGGGGGGGCTAAAGCCATACTTTGATAATATTGAATGAGCTTAAAACAAATTGTAAGAAATGTTTGGGGGGCTATGGACATTTTTGAGGGGGCTTAGCCCCTAAAGCCCCCCCCCCTATTTGCGCCTATGCACGGGTGATACATACTTCGTACTTGAATATTTGAGTGCTTATAACTACTGATGTCGATATTTTTGCTAAATTACACGTAGTTTATGAATGGTATTATATAGCAATACGTAAAACCAGGCTGTTGCGAGCAAATTTATACAATTTGACATTTTCATGAAATTCAAGATTCTTGGAAATAAATTGATATAATAAATTATTACAATAAATTATAATCTAAAAAACTGCATTTGATGCTTATACGATATTTTAAAATTTTTTTTCGTTATTATTAATATTCAATTTAAGTTTGTGTTTTAACTATATAGTTTTTACCCAACACAATTTACAAAATACAAATAATAGTATCATTGGTCTTATATAGTTATATAGTATTATGTTTGCATCATATTCTGATAAAATATTTAACAAATGTATCCAATTTTATAATTATAATATTGCATATTAAATTATAGGTATGCCTAAATATTTGGTAATTTAACGAATATTATAATCAAACGAAAAATATCGCAAAACGTAATTTATTGAATTTCATTGAACGAAAAATAACGTAAAACGAAATAGTTTAAAATCCATTTCTTTAAAAGTTATTTTAGTTTCATAAAAATAAAAATATTTATTTCATGCATACGGACAATAGATTATTAGAATTGATTATACCTATTATATTCTGTATCCGGGCCATTACCTACCCACATTAGTTATTTTTAATACATTTAATAGGTACTAACACTATTCTAAATAACGATAAACGCAAAACTTGTATAACGTTTTAATTCTAAATAACGATAAACACAAAAATGTGGTACCATTTTAATTGTAAATAACATAAAACGGATTTTTTTTCAAATGTAAGCCCTGGTTATATATCGTAATATCGTCTGCATCATAGTTCATAATATGACACAAACAAATATTATAGTTGTTTTATTATTTAATTGTTAAATTTAAATATCTTAATATAATAGTATTATTTTTCTGGTTAAAATATTATATTTTGAAATAAATTTTTAAAAAAAAATATTAATTATGTTGTAGTTTTTAATAAAGGTAAACTTCTAATTTTATTAATTTTTGTTTTTTTCAATAAAGACTTGTTTTTGAGTTATTTTTTTATAACATTTTATGTAAGATACCTTTGCGTGATATTATGTACCTTTATTAACTAATGTAGGAATTTGTTCTTTATTTTATTTAGTTTTGAATGACATTTATATTTATGACAAAAATTATTTATACAAATATTTGTATGCTATGATTCTCAATATTTGCTATATCTACTATAAATAAATAGAACGTCTTTAATAAGACAACTGTATTAATAAATTCTAAAAATAATACTTGAAATAAATATTGAAAAGATGTACATATTGAAAAAATATTTTACATTTAAAATTGATCAACCGAAACATTCTGATACATCAGTCGCCGAATACGCAGATGATAAAGTTATTTATTCCACTTACACTAACCCCACAACTGTCTCGACATCACTACAAAAACACCTTGACCTACTTTCTCCTTGGTACTTCCAATGGCACACAAAAATAAACGAATCTAAATCAATCAATACCACATATTTTACCCTCAAAATGCAACAACCCCCTCCAGTATCACTAAACAATGAAATAATCCCTAATTCGGACACGGTCAAATTTAATATTTAGGATTATACTTCGACAAAAAACTTAACTGGGCCAAACACATTCACATGACCAAACTAAAACTAAATCGAAGACTCTCTATTCTCCGTAGTACTATGGGCAAAACCTCAAAGCTCAACCTAAAATCAAAAATCAACTTGTACAAACTACTAATAAAACCCATCTGGACGTATGGGGTTCAGCTATGGGGAGCTGCTAAAAAAAACAAACATAAACAAAATTCAAGTAGTCCAATCAAAAACTCTCCGTCTCATCACTAACGCCCCTCCGTACGTCTCGAATGAAACTCTACACTCAGACCTGAACATACCGTATGTCAAAGAAGTCGCAAAAAATCACTACCTTAAATTCCACAACAGGCTACAAAACGACACCAATCCTATTAAAATCCAATTAAAGATCTTTCATCACACTCCCCGCCGAGTAATATAGTAAGGAGACTCCAGCGTAAATGGCCCAGAGACTGGTTAGCATAATACACAGGTCTATACGTTAATCATTAAAAAAAAAAAAATTTCTAGCCGAAGTGCTGTTGCTGGACAGTCTCTTCAATTCAAGATTTTAATGTAAAATAATAGCGTTACATATAAATTGAATGCTGTTGCGTTTGTGTTTGTATTAATTCTATTACTATTGTAATTCAAATATCTATTAAGCTTATTGTACCACGAGTACAGATTGTTAAATGTTCTTAATTCAAAATAAAAAAAAAAAAAAAAAAACATTTAAAATTAATGGTGTTTCTTGCTACTTATAATCTACCTAACAATAATGACTATGATCGCAACATATTGTGATTGATTTTGACCTAACCTAATACAAAATATGTGCTATTCATAAATTCATATTTTCTTCAAATAAAACCTTTAACGATCGTCAGATATATTACACCATATTTAAGATTATAATTGCTTTTGCGTTATAGTAATATTGTATTAAATTATTAAAATGTATAAGAAGAATTTTCTTTTTCATTAATGCTTTATACATTTAAACACGTAAGTAAGGATATTTTTTGGAAAATGTTTGAGGAATATATTATGATAATTATGACTTCAGACCAAATATTTCATTTATTATACAGTAGAACTTCCATATAACGGTCACCAAAGGGACTGTAAATAATGACCGCTATTTAGATGTGCCCGTCCTACAGAGGTAGAATAACACTAGGATACACTCGACGGGACCAAAAAAATTGACCGTTACATTGAAAAGTGTCCCCTTGTCGGAGGCCATCGTTTTGATTCCTTTAGATACATTTTCATCGGAATCATATCAACCAAAATAAAACTCTTATTAGGTAATAATGAGTCTATGTATGATTTTTTATAATACCAGCTATATAGAATAATGAAAACTGAATCAATACTGCACAGTCTGATAGTGTGACAAGTTTGTCGGTCCTTAGTGAGTTCCGTATGACGTACAGTTCAGTGGTAGTGTTATAGCCCCTTGACTACTTTGTATTACTTATTAGTTATTACTTACTTTTTACTTTTCAGCACATATAATATATTACATTTAGATGACTAGCTAGTCTCGAAAAATTATAATTTTTTATGTACCTAAGTAGTGCTTTCAATTTCCATTGGTTATAGTGATACATGGTTACAGATAATAAAATTGTCATTATGATTGGATATCATTTTATACCTGTATTTTATACTTGGTCAAAGCAAGCCAAATAATTGTGTTAAAAATCTGTGAGGTTAACATTTATAATGGAGTATAAAAATGATAGATCCGTGGGCATATAATTTGTCACGGGCAACGCCGTGAATGATCAGCTTTACAGGGATCTCCAAACTTTTTTACGGTGGGCCAAATCTGTGATACACTTTGGCATAACTGGTCAACATTTTTTAGATAGAGATAATGAAATTTAAGGTACATATTAAGATTTATTTTAGATTTTGAGTGTAGTGGCGATGACTGTATTGATTTTACAATGATGCGTGTGCGAGTGTATTTTTCGTGTGTCTGTCATCACATTTTGAGACAGTAAAAATGCTTCGATTTTCTTTTTTGGCGGGAAAATGAATCTAGTTAGTACGTTAGGGGTGTAAAAATTCCTAATAGTTTTCAAAAGCGTCAGGAAAAAAAAAACAAAAAATTAAGGAAAAATTAAGATTTTTACGCAAAAATGGTTTTTTGAAAAAATCAGTTTTGTTTTTAGTGTAACTCTAAAAAAATAATCTTAACTGCATAAGATTTTCACTGAATTTATATTAGCGATTTCTATGTACCAAAAAAAATATTTGTGTTGGGTTTTTAGTTACCTAAATAGTTTTATACTTGAACCATAAACTTTGTCGCGGCTACTGCATTCATCGACCGTTGGCACCAGGCACAGTACTTATACGGCACTATTGGAAGATAATGTCAAATGTCAAAGCAAAATGCAGTGCACATTATCAAAACAACTTAGTACACAAGTGTGCAAGATACAAGAGTATAGATACTACAAAAAACTGACAACTAGTGACAAGTCATTATTCAAAAAATACTGCATCAAGACGTGATTGTCGGTATTAATAGTCACAATTTATAAGACAAAATCTCCATAGGCTTCGATTAAAGTGGCGGATAGTAACTTCTCTTTTTATCATCAGTTAGAAATCTAGTTTATTGCACATACCTACTTATACACCTAGGTAAGTAAGATATAAATTATATTATTATTATTATTTTAAAATGTAGGTAAATTAAAAAGTCTAAATGTTAAAAACGGAATATACTCCAACTATCTAATGATTAATGACCGCGAAAACGCCTATAAAGGTACATTAAACGTATGAACTTATTTGAACTGCTCTTTGTTTTAGATTGATTTCATAATACATAATCATATTTTCATTGTAAGTTTCATGCCAGAATACGGGCGATTGAAAAACTTAGTTTCATACTAAATATACCCTTCGGGGCATCGATTATGGTATGATGACGTAATATAGACTTATACACATGGGCTATTTTTTGGCTATACAAATAATATAATATAATTACATATTGTAGTTATTGTTATTGCTAATTTCTAGTGTTGGACGAGTATTGTCTTTTAATTTCGAGTCGAGTCGAGTTCAAAATTCGAGTACTCGACAAATTCCGAATATTAAAAAAAATTCGAGTACTCGACAAATGCCGAGTATGAAGAAAAACTCGAGTACTTGACAAATGCCGAGTATTGATTAAATGCGAGTACTCGACAAATTCTGAGTACTAGACAACATGGTCGAGTATTTTAAATTTTACTAAAAATAGATTTTCCAAAAATATTATATTTTATTTTATACAGTTGTATAATTAATTAAAATTATTGTTATCAATCTAAACGATCATGTATCACCTTACTGGTACTCATATCGGATATATGGGTTCTTTCAGTTATTTATAGTTTTAACATTTATTTTTCAATAAAATACTATTCATAGTATTTTTAATAATAAAAATAATAACACGAGTACTCGACTCAAAGCGAGTATTTTAAGATGTATAAAAATTTTACAATTTTAAAATACTCATTACTCGCGTTAAAATTAAAATATACTAAAAATCATATGAGGTTACTTATATAATAATCTTATCTTTAGATTTTAGAGGTCAATTCACACTAATTTTTAAATTAACGGAGCTACACGTGTTCTGCTGAGCGTAAAATTTGCTATGTTACGCACTTGCAAGTGTAAGACGGAGACAACACATGCGAGTATCACGTCCTCTTAATTTTATTTACTTGGCTTAGAACATGTTTGTTATTACATAAATCCCCCCATATACAATAAGCAAAAGTTTTTTTAAGTCCTAACTTCAGGCTTCTAATTTTAAAAGCGTGACTACTGGATAAAATCATACCTCCCCCAGACAAAAACTTAAATAGCCACTGCTTTGTGGTTACATTTTTGATTTTTAATTTCTCACTTTGGTGAACATAATTAATGGTTATTTAAAATACTTGATTATCAGTTTGTACAATTTTATTAATTTATTAATATGTTGCTTTACTGTTTAGGTAGCTACCTATAATATTTAGGTAGTAGGTAATATGTTTGTTATTATGACGCTTTGTCTCGTAATATTTAAAACGAATCAATAAATATCAATAGATACAATATCTACAATATCTACATGTCGCCATGTCGCCATGTCACCATAGATTAGACGTTTATACAAAATTATTATTATTTCCTATCTACATAATATTATTATCGATGGATTTTCACTTAGTCAACGAATTTTACCATCGTTCAAACACGTAATATAATTCATCACGTGCATATTATACTTTATTATGATGGGTATGTACATAATATAGTAGGTATGATATGATATACAATATTATTATACTTATATTATTTTCTCATTTTTCATACGCGTATTTTGCCCAATTATCACGGTTAGTCATACCCCGCGTCACGTCAATCGGATTGAAGACTCTAAAATGACAAAAATAACAATTCAAACATTTTTTAATACGTAATTTTAGTAATTATGGAATAAATGCAAAGTAGCTGCCCCCTTGTTGATTTTCAACAAAAATTCATAAATAATTTGAAAAATATTTTAAAACATCATTATATATTATGACTGCTTATAATAATAATAGCGACGCCAGGTATTATATTAGACGAGCGTCCATCGTCAATTACCTGTTATTTTAGACGATATCAGGCAAGTGTCTCACCAGCAACAAGTGCGTATGTGATTGGCCGACCACATCGTCCAGGTCGTGTTCGTTCTCCGCATTGGCTCCGCTGTTCCATGATCACCTAACAAACATCGGATTTAAGATAATAAACTATATATATAAGTTATAAGTTCTTTTTAGGTAGAGTAAGCTACTCAGTCAGAGCTATGTACTGCGTATTTAATTGTGTCAACTGTGTCAACCAACTGCTATTGGTCTTGAATTTTTAATTAGGTACGATTGATATTTTAAGTAATCGAAGCTATATAAATCTTTATATAATTTTTATTTATCAGTAATAAACTAGGTAACTAATAAGTAATACAATTATATTTGTAACAGTGTATATCGTTTACCCGGAATTCTGTACAAATGAAATGCTGTTCTGTGAGAACTTACATTATAAAACTATGCTACACATTAACGATAGTTTTGGGTAATTTTTTAGATAGAGACTTTCAAACATTTACAACATCTAAAAAATCCCCTATTTTTGATTGCAATAGTTTTATAATATACATTTCGACACTCAAAAATGAAATATATCAATTTTTTACTTACATCTAGCTTGTTTATCCATGTTTAAATATATAATTACAAAATTTGAAATCGAACTTATAATACAATCGTTTCAGAGAACACGCTTCAACATACTAAATTAAATCGTCCTAATTATATTTACGGACGATTATGCATATATTTATATTTTAATCTATGCTGATAACGACTGTTATGGGTAGTATTATTATTATTACTATATTGGATTCTAATTTTATATTTTATAGGTCATGTATAAAAAGATAATGATAATTTAAACCAATTTTAATGACTTCATTTTTATACTTTTGTCTACCTATATTTAATTTTCCCACGCGAGGCTTTAGGAGTTTCGGCTACACGCGTGGGCAAATTGCAGTGGTACCTACCCAGTGCCAGCCTTGGATCTAAAATGCCTAGGCCTTAAGAGTCAAATTTTTCCAAGGACCTCTCAAAAATTCTTGTTTAATATTTTATTTTGCAAGATTTTGTGTAGAATTAAAAGCTAAATAGTTAAGTTCAAACAATAATTACAAACATTGAAACCCAATGTGGCATTCCAAACGCAGCTTATTCATATATATATTATTATTTTTTTATATATTTATATATCTATATACTATATATATACTATATAAGTTCCCAGTCTATGGTAATTTCAAAATATTGTGCTTTGTGATAAGATTATCATTATTTTTATGCTTTATTCATATTAATTGTTTTTTAGGTGAATGCTGTTCTAGCCTTTAGGGTTTTAAAATTGCTGTTTAATGTTTATATAATTTATTCACCAATTAAATACTAATTCAACAAATTTATATAGTTGACAAATTGAATATGCCCTCTAAACATCGCATGTGGAAAATAGTATTTGATAATTTTTTTAAATCTCTCCAACCTAAATTTAAAGAAAAACCATTTGGTATTGATGCATAGGGTAATAAATACTTTGAGTGAGAAGCCGATCCTCAAGGTGTCCGCAGATTGCCAAAAGATAAACAATATGAATCAAAATAATAATTCATTATTTAAGAACATTTGTTGCTTACATTTTTAGAATAAAATTACTTAATATTGTTGTAATTATTATCAAAGGTAATTTTTTTCATGAGTTAATACTTTATTCATAGGCTGCAACAAAACCGACAAAACTTTTACCATTATTAGTTAATATAATATGATCTATACATAGGTTAGGTTAGGTTTAAAAAAGAATGGGATCAGAAATAGGAAGAACTAGCTTTGTGTATCGAACTGTCAACTTGAGTCAGTGTAAGGTAGGTAGGCATTTTACAAGTTATGCGAAAAAATAAAATAACTATAATAATATTATGTTACTGATATATAATATATGTTATTGTTGTTGAGAAATCATGATTTTCTATTTTTAATTACCAGTGAAAATAGTACGTTATGTATTTACCTCAATTATATTCATTATTTTTATACTATTGAAAATAGTACAATATATGGCATACTTTACGTAAATATTACGTTTTGGTTCAATTTAACCACGCCATTCGATTCCTCATCCATTTTTACATATGAATCCATGTATAACTCAATTTTGTCAATTTTGGAAATAGTACGTTTTGAAATGTTACCCAAAAAATAGTAAATGAAAATATGATATGTCATACGTGTGTAAAACGGAGACAATAAATGCATAGGTAGCGTCCTCTTAAGTATTATGCACTGGATATTGTTTAATAGCCTACCGGTTTAAACCCATTTTTATTAACATTTATAACTTGATGTGTCTTAGTGTCTGTAACGAAACACCATTAAATATAATATAATTTCATATTTTATTATCTTTAGTAATCTGAAAGTGTTATTATTTTCACACTTTATAACAACCATGGCTTAAATAAGTCGAAAAGATCATCTGAGTGCGTATTAAGAATATACCTATGTTTTTTTAAATTATCATATTAAATTTAATTTATAGAACATAAACACACTTTTACCTATCTATAAGGCACAATTTATATCACAGAAAATAGAAATTACACAGATTGTAAAATGAAAAGTCGAAAAAAAAATGGAAAAATTAAACCCAGACAAATAGAGGACCTTGGAAAACGCCATAGCTGTACAATCACCACAAACAGTATATTATATTATTATTATAGTTGTTACCGATTATAATTTAACAGTAAAATGTATGTAAATGTACGTAAAATTCGGTAAATTAGTGTAACGTCTCCTCTTCACCTGGCTCTCACGGGTGTCGTTTTGTTTATATTAACGAGGTCTCGGAGACTCGACCTCCGTGTGTGATATTATTACTAGGGATCAGGGTTACCTTATGTGAAGCAAAGTACTCAATGTGTATATATATATATATATATATATATATATATATGTATCTGTTATTGAATATTAATGTATTGTTATTATCTACTACAAGTTACAACAGCGAAAGTATACTTATAAATTATAACTCAGGGTTACTGATCGGGCCATGGTGTGTCGTGGGTGCCGATGTCCAAATGTGGGTTGAGCTGGTCTTCCGTAGGTCCTCTTCAGGTCGTTGTCAACCATCGAGTTCCACTATCGACCATCCACTCTGACTATTGATTGCCGACCATAGACTCCTCCATCGATTATGACTATTGACTGTTCACTGTTCACTTACGACTATCGACTTTCCGCTAGGTGTCCCGGTCGTATATTAACACGACGCAAGCTAAACATCGCGTCAGCAATATATATATTTCATACATAATATATACACACTTGCCATTGCAACACTCAGCATATTAGCCGTGCTCAACGTAGGGAGTAATGTACGATGTCGATGACGACATTCGTTACATTAGTAAATTTTGGAAAAACATTTTTAGGTGTAATATTTATTCAATTTTCAAATAAATCTTACGTACCAAATTTCTTACCTTCTTTAACATTTTTATGGAGCGTTCAAATGTAGGATAAATAGGATTTTTTCCTATTCACGTATCAATTTATCTAACCTATTCCTATATGACTATTGACTATAAGTCTATACCTACAATTTTAAATAGCTCTTTGGAAAAAAATTATTACTTATTTCATTCAGAACAGAAAACGATATGTAAAATAACACATGCAACTTGAATTGAACATATAAACATAACTTCAATATCAACATATACTTTGTATGTTAACACAACTGTTTGTAGAATACTGAATAACATGGCAATACGCCAATAGGTACATAATAATAATAATAAATGAAATGTAATTAAAAATTGGAACCTACTAATTTAACTAGGCAAGTGTATGTTGAATTGAATTAAAAAAAATAAAACAATAAAACGTGGAAATAAACAACCATCATAGTATTGAACACGATTATTTGTGAATGTATAATACAGTGTAAGGGTACTACTAGGCATTAAGTATTAACGTAAGCACCTAAGTCACTACCACAGTCACACAGAACGAGAAACGACAGAACACAGAACACTCAGTGTTTACCTTTAAACTAATGTACATATAGATTATACCTGAACTAAAATACAGTCTCTGCATTTTATATAGTCGTATTGGCTATACTCTGGGTACCTAAATAAAACTCTATTCCGCTTCTAATAACGTTTAAAATAAGGGATCACTCAATTTTTTCAATGGTAAAAAAAACTCGGTAAAATTACTTAACTCACATCTCTAATCTGAAGGAAATATTATGTAAGCTATCCCGAGTTGTTTCGAAATCACGTAGGTATGTCACAAAAATTATAGAATATACAGACCAACAAATTGACACCTTAAATTTGTTTTAATGTTCATAGTTGTATAGTATATTGTATGTTCATATATTTATAAAATGCAATTAAAATGTTAATTATCTAATATAATATTATACTATAAATGACGTGGTGTTTTATACGTTTATAGGATATTGCATAATTGCCTACATCAGGTATAAATATACACTGCACACTGAAGAAATCGATACACACAGCAAGAGTATATCAAATAAATTGACAGTGGCAAGTACCTATTTTCTATATAATAATTTCTGACGTCCGTTTTCGAATATTATAATGATACATTTCACATCGCATATTATATCACGCAGATTTTTTGGAAAGCTCGACACCATTTATCTAAGTATTGTGTTGTAAGACGATCATAATTAATACACACTGAGCCAACATAAAAACCGTGAACTAATATATTACTCTTATAATAATAGTATATGATAATAATAATAATAACAATAATATGTTATATAGGTACTTACATTGTTTATTATTTATTATTACGATATATTGTGATCATTGGTCACCGGTGCGCGATTGTCGATCACATCGGTCATCTCATATTGGCCCCATTTGACTATAAACATAGTATTATATTATAATAGTCCAAAGTCATTGTGCGCAAAGTATTATTGTCACAGAGCTGTAATATAGACGGCCTACCTATATATAATAACTACCTAGTGCCAGACGCTAATAAAAATTACAACAATTGCCAAATTTTCAAGTTCAATCAGATCTTGTTATTAAATGTGCTTCGAATGACATGCTATGGACAAACTACAAACTTATGCACATTTCAACATTTTTTATAGCCCTGTTTTTCGATAAGTTGATGCGAAAACGATGTACGATATTTTGGTATAGGTACCACACTACGTCAACTTACAGACAATGCAATGGTACACAATGACTGTCGATACTTATATTAATAGTTATATTTAACTTATATACATACAAAGTGCAGATTCACTATAAGTACAATGCTCACGGCTCAACCCGACTATTCGATATTTGAATAAAAAATGTTTTTAGTACCTATAGGTATTAGGTACTCACTCCGGCGACAATATTTGTAGATAGGTAGGTACTTATATATTTTTATATCACTTAATGAGTGCAAATTACATGTTCTCATTTGAAAAAAAAGTTTGCATCGCTTGCTTATTGTTATTAGAAATATGGTATAAAATATACTAAGGGTTAGTATTCATAGTCGATGCTTAGTATTGCTTAAACTAATTTTGATAATTTAAAAAATAAAAAATTGTGATAGTATAACACAAAGCAATGCTTAAGGATAGTTAAGGTAGGTCTCGACCAACATTAAAAACAAGTAATACATTTCATTTCTTAAGCCAGTCTCGATTATGACTCTCATTTGAGTCATAACTCATAAGTATGGCTTAAGCAATACTGATCTATATTCTTAAGCGTCGACTATGAATACGTAAACATTTCATGAATCAGTTTTTAAATAAATGCATAAATTGGTGGGAAAGAGGAGTGAGAATTCTTGTTGAATAACCCTGTATATAAAAGTGTTACAAAATAGCTGCTCTACGAAATTGTATGCATTTGAGCAGTGGGTATAATATAAGATTGCCTTAGTTTGCTATAATATCGCTATAATATATAAAATATCAATTATCAACGCGTTGTGCCAGTATCGTATAGATAGGTATACGCTGTATATTATCAGTAAAGGTGAATGTTACAGATAATGTCAGATTAGTGTAATAATTATTTGATTATTTTTTTACTACGTTAGTATAACTACATTAACAAGGTAATTCTAAATTGCCCACCGGTTCTTGGGTAATATATTGAAATTTATGTTTTTAAATTTGTTAGTATATTTATTTATTCATATTATACTATAAATATTCATTAAATATAGTACCTAAACATCAGTAAATTGTATACAAATAATTTTATAAAAAAAAACATGTGATTTCTTTGCCACATCGACCCAATATGAAACAAAGGTCTCTCTGGTAGGTATTGCAGAATATATTATTTTAACAATTTAATCTTATAATATCACGTTTATACACCTGTTTGCACGAGCTTCACAGAAATTCCATACACCTAAGGCAAAGAGCACATAGTACCTTCTTGCAGTCTTCTGCAACTCCCTGCATCTGAAAAGTAATTGCGTAGTCTGTAGATCTTATATGAGATGATAGATCAATATATTGGTTATGGTACCTAGTTTTAGTAATTGTCTGTTATGGTTTCACCAAGTTTTATGCCATACATTTTATTCGGGTGTCGTTGTGGACTTGTGGTTTGAGCAATATACGTGCGCAGACCTTTTTGGCAGGGTGGGCTAAGCCAATGATGATTAAGGTACCTACTTCAAACAAAAAACAATAATTAAAGTTTTACATACTTTAAGTTACGCAATTTTTTCAAAATTTAATAAGAAGCATATAGTCAAGATTGAAGATATTCTTAAGTCGTAAATACATGATAGTCACTAAATCACAAACTGTAGGCATTATAATGAATCAGATCATAATATTATTTTTTTATCTTTCGGTTGGAGTAAAAGTCTTAAACTGCTCAATCACCCCATTGAAATTTATGTCGTAGGTCAATTCATGCTCGATGAACATTGTTAATAGAGTCCATCTAAACTTTGGGTTTCATACATGTTTTTGATTAATATAAGTTAGGTACTTACGACAGGTTCAAATATCGACAAAATACGTAAAAATGACGAACATTTTGTAAATTATTTTGAGTTAGAAATTCATAAAAAATTTTCTTTTTAATCTAAGATTTGAAAATGTATACAAGATCCTCAAAACATTGTCTACCTTTTCTGTTACCAATAAATCTAAAAAATACATAAGCACAGTTTATTTTTATAGTCATTTAACTACTATTTAGCTCCTATGATTTGATTTTATCCTTTTAGATAATATATGTATAAAGCTTATACTTAGTTTTTTTTTTACTTTTTGAAAAATAATATATACCTCTAAATACCCGTATTTACCGGTAGGTACCAGAAACGAAACCTTAATTCTGTAATTTTAAGAACCGAACCGAAACCGGTACCGAATTTTTATTTTTTTAAAGAACCGATTTGGAACCGAAACTGAAAAAATTATAAAGGTTCCAACTTTCTAGCCTTGAGGAGAATATTATTATTGCCAATTATTATATTATTCTACGAAGATTTCGTCGTGACGAATCAGTTCCGACACGGACCTACCTATCAGTGGTTTTCGACTTAGTATTATATTCTTTGAATGTCATATAATGTAATATTGCAGCCGTATTATAATATTTCGGTATTGTGATAGACTAGATTTGATCTTTGAACGATATCGAACAAGAACTCTCTGGTTGGTTACATTTTATTTTAGATTAAAGTAACCACAAATCTTTAAAATATAATTGTAATTACCTACGTTACGTAGGTACTTAAAAAAAATTAAAATTAACTTTTGCCAATATTACGTACCTTGCGTAATATTACGTTCATGCTCAACGGCTTTATTTCAATAATAACAAGTAAGAAAATGTTGCTTGTGTTTTTAAAAAGAAATTACCTTTTCATATTAGGAACTGCTGTTTGGAATTATTTACATTTTACTGTTGTACATAATATTATATGTAGTATATATTTGCAATTTATGTTTTAATTTGTAAATCTATCGATTAAAATTACTATTATACTTGTTTCACAATATTTTTAATTTTAAAAAAATTTGATTTGGTACTTGTTAGAGTTTATTTACATTTTGTGAGCATGCTATATTATGACCGTAAATTATTTTTTTACTTTACTTATTTTAATTTTTTTTTTTTAGATTTGTAACAATATCAGCAATGGAAGCAAAATATAGCACTAAAATATCGGATCTAAATTTAAGTCTCCCATTGGAGACAGCTGATCCTGAATTGTATGCTTTAGTTAGTTAAGAGTCTCAGTGACAGAGAAAAGGACTTGAACTTATAGTATCAGAAAATTTTACCTCATTTTCTGTTTTACAAAGTTAAGGATCTAGTTTAACTAACAATTATTCTGAAGGTCTTTCGGGTGCAAGGTATTTAAAATAAGTACATTTTATATTAGACTATTATTTAATTTATAGTTATTTATTTGATTGATACCATGGTAGTAATCAAGTAATTGATCAGATTGAAGTTTTATGCCAAAAAAGGTGTCTAGAAACATTTTCTTTGGATCCAAATCTTTGGGGTGTCGATGTCCAGCCATATTCTGGGTTCACCGGCGAATTTGGAAGCTTGCACTGCTCTTATTGGAGGAGGCAAAGGACGAATAATGGGTGGACATTATATAATTATTTAAATGTTCGTAATGCTAAACTATAAACTATACAAAATTGATATGTTACATAGGTACTTATATGCAGTTTTTCAAATCAACTTTTGATATACAATTTAATTATTAATAAAATATTAAGTTGAATAAAACAAAATGTTGTGCTAATTAGCTTGTGAATTAATATTAATGAACAATTTTCAAATGTTATTAAGCAGCTTCCAAATGCAATAAGCCATAAACAATTAATATGTAATGTTTATTGTGGAATAATTGCTTGTAGAGAGTAAGTTATTGTTGGTTAAAATAAATCGGATGGTAAATATTTTTTTTTACACAATGTATGCAAGATTTTAGAACTTACTCTATATAATATATATGATACATAAAATGTAAAAAATAAACAACATTGAATTAGAACTAAATTAAGAAGAATTAAAAAAAATATATGACTTCCAAGTCTTGGTGGCAAGTTATGTACAACTTTTCTCGCACCATACCTATTTGTTGTAGAACTACCAAATTATCACAACACGTAAAGAAGAACTTTATCTGTGCAACAGCGTACTCTTTTTTTTAATAACACTATCCAATAATTTTTTATAAGCAAATGAAAAAAACCAAATGTTTAGAAGCAAATAACTTTTGTTGTAGGTATTTATCTAAAGTATATTAGTGTAAGTTTATTCTAGTTATCTAAAATATGGACATAAGCTGTTGCATGGATAATTTTCCATTCTATATTTTCAGAAATTTTGGAGCCACTAGGTACTACAAACACAGAAAGATAAAAGTTGTCCCCCGGATTTCATTAATTCTTTTTTTATTTAATAGTAGATAATATTTTGTAGGTCGGATTAAAGCCTGATTTTGATAATTTTGTACCTAATTATAAAAGCTGGAATATCGATATGCATCTAAAAATGCACAATATTTGTTTTTTTTTCAAACGTATTTTTCTTCTACTATTTAAAGTAAAATATTCGAGCTTTGATCCGACCTGCAAAAACTTCTCATCTTTCAGATGAAAAAAAATGACCGAAATCCGACATGTTAACGAGGCGTGAATTTTTCCTGTAAAAGCATATTTGTTCATCAAAATAGTGCTTCAATAATAGTCATCGAAGTCAACCACTGACTTTTGCATGCACGTGCGTAAATATCTTTATCTGCGCGTGTAAGTATAGCTCAATCACACTAATATCGATTTACATACTCACACACATGCACGGTCCACGCGAGGCCGATACAACATGTCAATTGAATTGCCTACATTTTACTCCTTAATAAATGACCGGCACCGACACCCTTAATTTATATTTGATTCATATATTATTATGTTTATTATTTCTTAGGTTGTTGTTGCTTGGCCGTGTATGAATTTTTCATTACCTACAACTATAATGGGAGGACAATGGCTGAATAAACCAACAGTGCTATTGGCAAATCTTAAACAGCAGAGAGAAATGAATCCTCCAAATTATAACTATATCGATCTGTATTTTCCAGTATTTACTACTTTACAGTTTTTCTTTTACATGGGGTGGCTGAAGGTGGCTGAATCATCTATTCGGAAAGGACAGTGATGATTTTGAAGTCAATTGGATCATTGATCGTAATGTCCAAGTAAGTATATAAAACAATTAAAAATATCTCAACTCTTAGGAATTTTCAACAAATCATATTATACATTATTAAATTACGTGTCGTTTGCCGTTTTAGGTTTCGTATCTATTAGTTGACAAAATGCATCACGAACATCCAGACTTGATCAGACATCAGTATTGGGATCAAGTGTTTCCAACAGAATTGCCATGTATACTGTAGCTGACAGACAACATGAACTGCATCCCGAACCACCGACGATCGACAGCTAATATAGCTAATAATCAGATGCAAACACCGAATACTTACTGCCACCCAAGGGCTGCAGCGACGAAGTAAATATATGATATATTAATTTGTATGATACCACAAACAATTTAAAAAATGTTTACATTCGTGTGGAAATTATAGAATATAATACAATATATTATACTTAAAAATATGTACAGCATGTTGTAGACTTTAATTTTTTTTGTTATTAGTTGGCAATAATTTTAACATTTTGACTTAGTCGTATGATTTTAAACTATAGATATTTTGTAAAATTTTAGAAATAAATGGAAACTAATGAAATATCCTTATATATAAACGTTATCCTCGTCTTTGAACTTAATGCAATTGGATTTTTTTGGTAGTATTATATAGGTAAACAGTAGTGAAAATAATTTTAAAATTTAGTTATATTAGGTACTTAACTTTATATTTTTATTGGGTAGGCCATGATATGACTGTTAACTATAATATTGGTAAATATTATTTAGATGTACCTATTAACTATTAGCCTATGCCTATGCCATATTTACATTTGCCTTTGCTATAAGGAACTATAATTTACATCTGACTATCTGAGGTAATTAAAATTGAAGCGAGACCAACCAATTATATTTTCCCATGTATTGCCTATTGATTATTTGTTACCTACCTATTATATTGAACATTGTCCGTGTTAGTTTCTTAAGGGTTCAAAGTGGTTAACGACGTTATTGCCAAGGCTGGGCATTAACGAGTTAAAAAGTTAAAGTTAAGTTAAAAAGTTAAGTTACTTTTAACTAAGTTACTTAACGAGTTACTTTTTTTTTAAGAAGAAACTTCTATCTTAACGAATTACTTTTTTTTTAAAGTAACTTATAACTTAACTCGTTAATTCATTTTATAATCACGTTAAATTATATACTTTTATAATTAATTTGATTATTAATATTTAGTTCATAGTTGGTAATAACAAAGTAAAATTTAAAAGTTTTACCATCACTTTGGAAAACTTTTAGGTAAAAAAATAAAATATACAAATAATTTAATTATTTTGTTGGATTTCATAATAGGTATATAAGTACATACATTTTTTTAAGCTATAAAGACCTACATTATAATATTATGTTATTTGTAGATCTTTAACATGAGGTGTAAATGGTGTAATTATAAGTTTTATACGAAAAAAAAATTATTTTTAACTAGGTTAAGTTACTTATTTTTTCCAACTAACTTGTAACTTTAACAAGTTAAATA
Organism: Acyrthosiphon pisum; assembly: GCF_005508785.2. Taxonomy (NCBI): domain Eukaryota; kingdom Metazoa; phylum Arthropoda; class Insecta; order Hemiptera; family Aphididae; genus Acyrthosiphon; species Acyrthosiphon pisum. The sequence continues at coordinate 110,986,766 of NC_042493.1, forward strand.
AAAAAGGAAAGTAACTTTTAACTTTAAACTTAACTTACATTTTTCCAAATTAACTTAACTTAACGAGTTAAAAAAAATAGTTAACTTGCCCAGCCTTGGTTATTGCATTACTATTTAGATAACATAAATACTTTTAAAGTTATCAGTTTGAGAACATTAGGTTTTTTTTTGTTTTTTTTATTTAATTAAGACAATTTATTAGTTAGTGCCATCAAAAAAATTAAAACACTACGACACAGATAAAATTCTTTCCTATGCGTTGTGGAATTTTGGTAATTCTACTATAAACACAGAGATAGAATATTTGCGTCCCGCCCCACACAAAGATTTTGCTATGTTGTAAGACGGAGACAACGCATGGTCGTCCTCAACTCTTAAGTTCTTATCAAAATCAACATGCCTTCTTATATGTATCTTTAATATTTTTGGACTGATAATATAACACATTACGAGGAACATTGTATACATTTTCAAAATTTTCAACCCAGCGAAGAAATCTATTGACAATTTCAAATGTCTATAATATTAAAAATAAGTCAAAATATTTTGAAAATTGTATCATATACGGAAAATGATAAATAAACATTTGGTATAAATGCCTAGCCTATGTTTATTCGTATTTGAATCAGTGTTTGAAAAGAACGTCGTTCATGAACGCTCTTTCACGTTCATAATTAGTGAACGATACGTGAACGTTCCTCGTTTTCTTCAAGTAGAACCTGAGCGTGAACAACGTTTATACATATTTAATGAATTTGAACGATTTTCAAGACGCTCAGTTCCACCTTCTTGTTCAACATTTGCAGATCCTTCAGTGGGGACATTGTCATTCAACATCATATCTGTGTCGACAGTGCCTATGTTGTTCTCCTGTTGATTTTCGTCTATGTCCATAGGAGACTCCGCTTGCTGATTATATTCTTGGTCTTGGATGGTTCCGATTTCATAACTTTGGTTGTAACCGGACAAGACTATTCCGTTTCTCTTTCCTAAAAATAAAATAAAATAATTAGGAAATTAAGATTTGTAAAAATATTTAATTTTTCATTTATCCCATTTAAGGTTGATGGAATTGGCTTTCTGAAAAGCCACTAATTCGACTATCAGATGATTTGGAACATACTTGACATCTATAATGTAATTTCTTCTGTTGCGGTACCTAAATTTAATTAAATATATATAAATAAAGAGATCAAATCAAAATTGTGTCTCATATTATTAACTGCATTTATAATTTAAATTAATTAAGAGATGGAATAAAAATTGTGTCTTATATTATTAACTGCATTTATAATAATATTAAATGAGTTACATAAAATTAATATTGAAAGAAATTCATTTACAATTAAAAGGATGTCATGGCATTTTTTTTCTCCCTCACCCACAAGCAACATAGCAAATTTTACGTTTACAATAATGATCATTATCATATTAATTTCTAAAATTAGAGTGAAATTACCACAAAAATTTGCAGGTAAGATTATTATTTAAGGAACCTCGTAGGCCTTCTATGATATTTTAATTTTAAAGCAAGTAATGAATATTTTAAGTTGTACAATTTACAATTTTAAAATACTCAAAGTTCGTTTTAAAATTAAAATATAATAAGAAGCCTATGAAATGGCCTATATAGTAATCTTACCTTCAAATATTATAAGAGATCATTTCACTCTAATTTTAGAAATTAATATGATCATGATCATTATTTTGAAAAATATATTTATAAATATTTTATTCAATTTATATAAATAGAAAAACGAATTCTGTCAAAAACTATTTTTAGATTCTGAGTGGAACGATGAATGTATTGATTTTACAATGATGTGTGATTTTTTATTTTTATTTTTGTGTCTGTCATCACGGTTTGGGGCAGTAAAACTGCTTCGATTTTCTTCAACAGTATCTTGTTTGATGGGAAAGTGAATCTAGTTGGTGCATTCGTGAGGTCAAAATTTGAAATTTCTAATAGTATTCAAAAGATCCGGGAAAAACAACATAAAAATTAAGTGAATGTTTTTGAGAAAATTGATTTTGGTTTTTGGTGTAACTTTAAAACAAATGACCGTAGATACATGACATTTTTACTGGTTGTTTATATTTCCATTTTCTATGCATGATAAAATTTTCAAAATATTTTGATTTCTTTTGAACTGTTTAGGGACATTTTCAGTTTCCAATTTTATTAGTTTTTTTTTTCTATTAATGTCAATAAAACTTTATTAATACTTTATAAATACTTGAAAATTTAATACAAGGCTCCTACTATATTGTTACAATGACATTTGAAAAATATTAAAAATCCTTAGTCACAGTTTTTTTTTTATTAGCATTTAAAGTTCAAAAATTGACAAAATATGTAAAAATCACGAAAATTATCATATTATTTTTAGTTAAGAATTCGTAAAAATTTATCTTTTTAAATCTAAGATTTGAAAATGTAATACAAGATTCCTCATAATATTGCCTACCTTTATCAAAAAAAAAAAATGTCTACAAGAAAGTCAAATTAAATTTTTATGGGCATTTGAAATACATATTTTTACAACATCCGATATTCGCTCGATTTCTCATGTGACGATTTTCTTATTTAATTATAATTAAAAACAAATGACTGTAGATACTTGAAAATTTCACTGAATGTTAATATTTTCATTTTTTATACACCATAAATTTTTGAAAATATTTAAATTTTTTTTTAACTGTTTACGGACATTTTCAGTTTTCAATTTGTTTAGTTTTTTTTTTTCTATAAATATCAATAAAATGTTGTTTGTTGGGTAAAAAAGCGTGAAAATGTAATGCAAGGCTCCTGATATATTGTTACAAAAGCAGTTGAAAAATATTAAAAATATATAAGCACAATTTTTTTTTATAAGCATTTAAAGATCGAATGTTGACAAAATTTATCAAATTTAAGATTCAATAATTGTTTTGTAATTAAAAATTTATAAAATGGTCAACTTTTAAATCTAAGGATTGAAAATTTAAAACAAGATTCCACGTAAGTAGTTAATTCTGTTACCAAAAAATCTAAAAAATACAAAAGCACAGTTTATTTTTATAGTAATTTTAAGTTCAGATTTGGACGAAGTTACATATTAAAAACCTAGAATAACTATTTTAGTTATTTTGTTGCGATTGTATAATATTATTCGTGGGTACTTGAAACTTCTAAAGTAAGTATACTTTTATATATCTATGATAGTATCACGGTTTGCTGTTGATGTATACTGCGTTATAAGTACCTGATGAAAATGTCTATAATATTAAAAATAAGTCAAAATATTTTGAAAATTGTATCATATACGGAAAATGATAAATAAACATTTGGTATAAATGCCTAGCCTATGTTTATTCGTATTTGAATCAGTGTTTGAAAAGAACGTCGTTCATGAACGCTCTTTCACGTTCATAATTAGTGAACGATACGTGAACGTTACTCGTTTTCTTCAAGTAGAACCTGAGCGTGAACAACGTTTATACATATTTAATGAATTTGAACGATTTTCAAGACGCTCAGTTCCATCTTCTTGTTCAACATTTGCAGATCCTTCAGTGGGGACATTGTCATTCAACATCATATCTGTGTCGACAGTGCCTATGTTGTTCTCCTGTTGATTTTCGTCTATGTCCATAGGAGACTCCGCTTGCTGATTATATTCTTGGTCTTGGATGGTTCCGATTTCATAACTTTGGTTGTAACCGGACAAGAATCTTCCGTTTCTCTTTCCTAAAAATAAAATAAAATAATTAGGAAATGAAGATTTGTTAAAATATTTAATTTTTCATTTATCCCATTTAAGGTTGATGGAATTGGCTGATTTTGGTCTTTTTGAATAGGCCACTAATTCGACTATCAAAGGATTTGAAACATACTTGACATCTATAATGTAATTTCTTCTGTTGCGGTACCTAAATTTAATTAAATATATATAAATAAAGAGATCAAATCAAAATTGTGTCTCATATTATTAACTGCATTTATAATTTAAATTAATTAAGAGATGGAATAAAAATTGTGTCTTATATTATTAACTGCATTTATAATAATATTAAATGAGTTAAGAAGGTAAGAATATTATCTAGCATACATCATAATATGTTTAAATTGATACATATTTTATTTTTAATGCAAGTTATGGGCATTTAACATATTAATATTTTACATAGTTATAAGTTAATAATAACCTTTAAAATAAAAATATTAATAATAGCCCACGATGTGCCATAGATAATCTTTATATATACAATTCTACTGTATGTGTGTTTGTAAGCGAACTCCTACTAAACGGCTGGACCAATTTTGATGAAATTATTTGTGTGTGCTTGAGTGGGCCCTTGAATGGTTTAGATTCACAATCGGACCCGGTAGGCCTATTCTGGGGAGGTGCTCAAACAGGAATGTTGAGAAGTACGGTGGATATTTTTGTTTATAAATGGTTGCCATGGGTTTTAAAGCTATTATAATAATAAATATTTGTTGCCGTGAAATCAGAAATAATTAGAAATAATTTATAAACAATGTTAATTTAATTAAAACCAACGAAAGTTTTGAATTTTTTTATAAAATGAAACGTTATTAACAAAGCATTTTGTAAGTAGTGTAATACAGCAACGCGTACATAAAATAATGCCACGTCAAGCAGGAGGAAATATTGGTTGAAGGACTCGGAATTCACAATTAGTCCATAACTATCGGTTAAATAGATCGGCAGAAGATCAATTGACGGACAATTTGTTTGTGTATAGATTATACCTTTGGGAAGAAGATAGGCTAATTTAAAAAGGGTTAAATTTGTTTTTTTTATTCATCGGATTTTAGTATGGTTAGGTTAGGTTAGGATTTTGTACTAATTGATTATATTAATCCACTGTTGGTGAAATTAAGTAAAAACGACAAACTTGGTATAACTTTGATACTTTAGAGTTAAATCATACACTGACAATAAAAACTTTTTATTTTTATTCAGGTTATGCATTGTACAATTTTAGAGTGTACTATAGTACAAACATTTGTTATCTTTCTCACAAAAATAATTTCATATATGGATATATTTTAGTAGATTAGACGGATTAGATAACATACTTACGTACAAACAGCACGGGGTCCGCGATCTACCTGATAATATTCTGCTGCAAATCAGAATTTTAATTCCGGGCAACAGAAAAGTTAAGATAAATCTAGAACATCATCCACCGAATGTTAAATGACGCATTGAACAATTATAAACGCATTTGAGTCATATACAGTTTGTACATTTAACGGCTAACGAAGTGCACGAGATCAGCTAGTATCCTTATATACCTTTTAGTTTGATAATAATAATAATAATAATAATAATAATTTATTCTAATATCAAAGCCAACAACACACAAAACTGAATTTGCTGAACACAATATTGGCATATTGCATATTGATCAGAGAGAGAAAACAAATAGTGAGAGAATATATTATTTCGTTACTTATTAAGCTTACAATAACATTATAATATTCAAATCTATTTTAATTTTCTTTCATGGATTTTGTGACAATTTTCAGATTTTAAAATATTTTATTTTAACATTCTTAGTTCTTAATAGTATATTGAATTATACAGGTATTAAAATATCTTAAATTTATTTATATACCTATATAATATTATTATAAAAAAAAAATAATTAAGAGCATTATCATTTTGAAAAAAATAATAAAAAAAAAAATAATCAAACTTTCTATTTTTCAGTAGATCAAAAGTAGATCAAAATGTGGACTGTGGTGCATTTTATTAATGAAAATGCAGTTGAAGCTGTTCCTAGCCATTGGGTAAAAAAAGATGTTTGTGGTTGGCCAAAAAACAATATAAAAAAACATTTACAATCTAGAACAATCCTAAATAAACATAGTTTTGATTTTTCCTTCGAGAACGTTAAAAAAGGCATTGGTAATTTCAAGTTATCTAATCCGTCTAATCTACTAAAATATATCCATATATGAAATTATTTTTGTGAGAAAGATAACAAATGTTTGTACTATAGTACACTCTAAAATTGTACAATGCATAACCTGAATAAAAATAAAAAGTTTTTATTGTCAGTGTTGTGAAATAGATTGAAGATTTTAGATTGCACTCCTTCCAAATGAGTCTTAATTTGTGCATACCTTGAACAAGTGGTTTTCTGCACATCAATGGTTAAACAACTCCTTTTTTTTACACTAATACTTCTATTTACTTATAATCT
>NC_042493.1:110993142-111005730 GCF_005508785.2 Acyrthosiphon pisum
AGTGTAAAAAAAGGAGTCGTTTAACCATTTATGTGCAAAAAACCACTTGTTCAAGGTATGCACAAATTCAGAAGTTTTAAAATCTACAATCTATTTCACAATCGATTATTATAAAATATTTGATATAATAGGATCTATGTGTATATTATTAATATAATATTGTTTAAAAAATATATTAATATGATTTTTTTATATTATTATAAAAACATTATATTTGAAGTTCAAAAATATTATTTTTTTTATATTATTATAAAAATGATATATTTGAAATGTTATTATAATAATTTCAAACTTGCCAAATAATAATACTATATTAATACAATTAATAGTTATTGTGTAATATTACTTATTACGTTTGTAACTTTAATATAATGTTATAATATTGTTATTTTACTACCTGGGGGGGGGGGGGGAACCAATCAAAAACCGGCTATGCGAAACGGACGCAAAACGGTCCACCGCGTTGTCATCATCTTATTCCGCGGCGGGTATAGTCACTTTTATCACTTTTATTAGGCATATTCACATTAACCAGATGAATTTTGTATTGTTGGATAAGATAATTTTTCAATAGTATTTGGAAAGGGATGGTTTTGAGACGCTATACATTTGAGATTGTATAATATGTATATATAATTAGGTTTTGTTTAATGAATACTAAATTTTATGATAAGAACATCAAAACCCAAATGTATTTACCTGATACTGAATTTGAAGACTCACTTGTCGTTGGTAATAATGAATTCATGTAATCTGAAGCTTCCATCATAGATGTTATAGTATTTGAATTGTTAAACAATGTTAAAGGTTGCAAATCTGTATAATTATTTTCTTTTTGAAAATTGGAGTCTACTGCAGATGACAAAAAACACTATTTGTTGAAGGTGTTTGCAATGGCTCTTCACAGAAAGTTGACGACACTTGGTTATTGGGTATAATAATGTGACCAGAATCTTTAAATCAAATAAAATACAACTAGTTAGGTATAATACAATACATCAAATAAAACCTAAACATGAATAATAATGTTTATACCTTCATTATCGCTGTCGTAGTGAAGGTGTTTTGTTTTTTTTTCTCAAAAGTAACGTCGTTTAAAACATTTTCACTATCTGTTGATTCCACTTCTACTCGTTTGTACCAAGCCATATTGAAATTACCTTACATGCAAATATATTATATTTAAAAGTACCTATAAACTAACAATAGGATATTATATTATAATATTATTATTGTTGATGAGTAAAAAAAATTGAATATTTTTCCAAATGTTTATACTTGTGTTGATAAAACATGCGTTATCACCACACGTATAACGATAACCAAGGTGGATTGATATCAATCACGGTTATCTACACGGTGTAGATCTTCGACCATATAAACTAAGTTTATAGTTAGTTTATATGGTCGAAGGTGTAGATAACCGTGATATCAATCCACCTTGACGATAACAATATGTTATCACTACTTACGGTCGGCGATTTCATCTATGCGTGCGACGCGCACTTGTATCTTGTACTCGAACTTGAATTTTATATTTACTGTCCTTGTGTACGGATGATCTCTCCCCGCAACGGCTAGCGCGAAGACGGCTACGTCAGCTAGTGATGGGAATAATCGAATGATTAGTAATCGAAAAACAAAATAATCGAATGATTAGTAGTCGAAAAAAAATCGAATAATCAAATATTGAATTTTAATTATAAAGTAAATTTGTTATCAGAACTTTCATTTAATTGTAAAACTAAATATTTTAAATTCTATTAAACAGACAACAGTATAACATAATAAATTATACTACATATAATATTGATGTAATTAATTAGTTTTTACTTATTAGTAATTTATATCATATTGTTAATCTATATTAATGAATAATCAATAAATATTAAATACCTAATAGAGAATAGAGATCATTTTTTAATAATAAATTTATGTTCATTCGATTATTCTATCATTCGAATCGAATGTTTATGATTAATTAAATCGAATTGATTCGAATGGTTTCGATTAATCGAATGATTTTAAAATAATCGAATTAAATCGATTTTTCAAATAATCGAATGATTCGATTATTTCATTCGATTATTCCCATCACTAACGTCAGTGTTGACGGCCCGACGCATCGCTCTTTTTATGCACCGCCTCGTACGCAACGTGTTTTCACCGTATATTACGTTTATATTACCGCATGTGTATACGCGCCCATAGTCACCGTTTTAATATTATTCACTGTTTGTACTTGTTTTAATAAATTAATCACAATTTTTATCGTTTAAATAAATTGTTACCTACCGACGCTTACGAACGCGTCCGACCCGAATTACATTTGTTCTGTTATTCAAACACACAAACTCGTGGATCGTTCTGACGAGAAGTCAACCATCAGGCTTCAGGATCGTATTTGTGTAAGTGTTGTCGTGCCAGGTCAACCTCCTACACCCCGGGCTTCTGAACTTACTGAATACGGTTAGTATTGGGAATCTAGCAATGTAGTTGATTATCTATATCTGTGGCTCCGACCCACGATTAAAGATGCCTATCTTTAATCGTGCTCCAACCAAACGGTTATCAGATTCGGATAATAATTAATAATATTAAATTTCAATATTGTAAAATGACTAGAATGTAGGGTGTGAAGAAGACTGAAAATCCCCGCCCGGCCGTGTATCATTCTTCACACACACACAAGGGCGCGCGTTTTCTGTTAATAATTTACTATACCTATAATTTGTATCGATATGATTGTTATCTCGTTTTTATTATTTTAATAATACAGCGGCGACGTCGAACACTCTAACTACGGAACAGGTGAAATTTCACTTAATATTCTGTGATCAAACTGTCGAAGCATAGATAATGTGAATATCAACGTCATAATAGGCGCACTCACTGTTCGTAGTCGTGGTCACGTCTGTTGAAGTGTTGTACGGTTGTCTCGTTGTCTGCTGTCACTCACCATACACAATATTCCTACTCGCACCGCCAAATCCGCCATCGACACCACGCAGAGAATCGCTGCTTCTTCACCGACATCATCGCTGCCGCCATAATATACCGCTTACCGCCCGACACCCAGACTCGGGACGATTGGACTAAGTAAGAATTTTGACAAAATCACAAACACTTGCAATTTATTTTGAGTTTAAAATATCAAAGTCGTTATCTACGTTATCTACGTAAAAATGCAAGGCGGGGCAAGTCAATGATATTTTTTAACTCGGTTACCTGAGTCAAGTCAATCATTATTCTTTTAATTAAATTAAAAATTAATTTTAATAGATATGTTTAATATATCGATTAAATTTAAAATTATGTTGACAAATGCCACTGACTTAAATTAATAATTTAAGTTAATAATAATAAAAAAATCCATTTACCTAGGTATGAGGTATTTTTTAATAAATTTAGTTCACTTGAATAGTAATTATCATTCATAGGTATATTACTTTTCAAACAATATAATATGATAATCATGATTGTGCCACTACAAAATATTTAATAACTGAGTAATGAATACGTATTATGATTTATGAATATTATTCAGGGCATCGTGGGCTATTGATGACTTCATTCGGGTAACTAATGTTACCCCTATATTAATATTTATAAGTACTTAATAAATAAGATTTATAAGTTTTTATCTTTAAATATAAATGCAAAGATCTTTGTAAATACCTGTTTCATATTTTTTTTTCTGATAATATTTTCTATATTCTGCAAACTTAGGCATAATTATTACTATAAATCGAAAACTCGTAATAAACAAAATATTTTTCTGGTTAATACTAAAATTAATTAACTTAGAGAACGCTACACATAAAGCGAAACGTATACAACGGCCGAGAGAATGCGCTGTTAAGTGTTTTCACGATGCGCAAGCACGCGACGTTCAAGCCGCGCCCACTACCTACTGGTAGTCGGCGGCCGGCCGGCCGATGATTGTGCTCATTCGGGAGCGATGTTTATTATTCCCTCAACCTCCGTCTGTAGTGGTTCGCATACATATAAATTTCATACACGTAAATGCCTTTATGCCACTAATATTTTCAATTTCCGTGTTTACCTACGCGATTTATATTTATTAAATTATACATTAAACATGGTACATATGATGTACCTCTTAGTGGCTACTACCACATATACTTTTTACTTTTTAGAATTATTTGTAAAGTTCTATCTTTCTACTGGTATTTATCTTACTTAATACTTACCTAAGATTTACTAATTACAAAGATACGATTCACACGCGCAGCCATTAATATATTTGTAATTATAAAAAATATAATATGTAGTACAATAGTACATAGTAGGTTATTGTTAAAAATGTATTGAAGTAAAATTATGTTGTAGACTGTAGTAATTAATAGTATGAATCATTTTTAGATTTGAACAATGTATTAGAAAAATACCAAAAAAAGGATATAACAATTGAACAACGCCTAATTTAACGTAGGTACTAAGGTACCTATAATGATGTAAAGGTATTTTATGATTTTCATACTACTATTTTAATCAAGTTTTGCTTAACAGAGTTTAAAAAAAAAGTTTTGCATAAGCTCATATCAAAATGTTATTAGCGTTTGAAAACCAAATATTGAAATGATTTGTTATTTATAAGAAAAATGTTATAGGTAGTGTCATACAAAATAAAAAAAAAATTATTTTTACAATGGGTCAATTATTTCTGGTAAAAGACATTTCATATAATATCTGTAAAAAATGTCATAACACTTATTTAGTACCTACCCATACTATTTGTAATTTCTAAATTTCTTTATACTGGGTGATTCTTTTATCATGAAACGCTAATTATGTCACAAAGTGTAAATATTTTTCAAAATATATTTTTACACAGCCTCAAGTCGTTTACAAAACAACGATTTTACTAAAATATTATTTATTCTTATATTTATTTAAGTTTTTTACTTTTTCGAATGACAACATGTAGTTTTAATTTTATCTTATTCTCTAGCCACAAATGGACATTTAATTTCTACTATTGCGGTATCTTCTATCAATCCATCTTAACAAAAGAAAAATATTATATGATTAATTTTTAGCATAAAAATATAATTTAAAGTTCAGTACTCATATTATAATAATAAACGTATTAAAAATGATGTAGTATTTTCTCCATTTTACTTATAACAGAATCTTGTTATTCTTTATTTGGTTTGTTATAAATACAATATAGCTATGACATCAATTTATTAAAATAATTTTTTTTAAAATACTTAAATACCCAAGTTGTTTTTTTTAATAGTTTGAATAGATTATAAATATTATATACAAAATCACCTGGGCTAGCTGCTAAATATCCTATTTCATTATCCACAAATAAGCCGCATGCATATATTTTTTTAGATAAAAAACGTTCAGCTTCTCTTCTTGCAACAACTTCCATGTCCTTTCCATACTGGATAGCTTTGGAGTGAATATTAGACCCGTAAAGTATATCATACACAGAATTTTTACAACTAGTGGTCTTTCGCATTTTGCAGATATGGCCAAACCGAGATGCAGTAAGACAAATTCTTCGTTCTTGAAACCATTTATCACACTCACTTAGTTCCCTGGTATCTATTTCTATTTGTTCAACATTAGCTCTTTGTAACGAAGCAAGAAAGTCTGTTTTTTTAATTTCCATTTGTTGTGGTGATAGTGTTTCTAATAATGGTTCAGCCATACCATAATCAGCATCCGGTCCACTTGTCTTCATTTTTGGTACTTTTCGTGTTTCTGGAAATAACTGCCGTCTTTTTATTGTGTTTGATCTTATCCTATGACAGTTATTAATAAACTTTTCCCCAAATTTTCCTGAAATTAAACATAATCTGTGCAGGAAAATAAATTAAACTAAAAATTGAATATTTATTGATTATATACCGGGACTAAAACCATTAGAATGTTTTTTATGTATAAGTCGTAAAAAGTTTTTTGAGTTGAAATCTATCACAGCGGCTTCAACCCTTGTATTGTAGCTTCTTCTTCCAGAAAAGTTAATCCTCTTGTCACCAGTATGTTTGTTTATAATAGAATTAAATTGATTGCAAATATTATTGTTTTAATTTTCGAGTAAACTTTCGGCGTTTGTAATTAATCTGGACATTATATTTTGGATTTCACTCATGATTTCATTATTTTCTGCTTCGGGAACTAAGTTTAGTGTATTCTGTAGATTAGAACCATTACAAAAATAGGAATCGCAATTTGTATGTTGTCCTAATCGATGGAATGGAGCATTAGCCAAATCTTTTTGAATTCCTAAAAAATTAATATTTATATAAATTATGAATATTATGCGATTATATATATAAAACGATAATCATATTGAATGTAATTAATTCACATAATAAAAAAAGTTGATACCTTTTATTTTTTGAGCTTTGTATCATTAGTATTTCTCCAATGTTTAACAGCTTTTGTGACATCACTCCTAAATCGTAGCATATTGGTCAATAAATATTTACGAACTTGCAATGAATATTTTGTTATTTTAGATAACGCGGTTAGTTTTGAACAATAATTTCGCATCAGGTGATTCCGACATTCAATTTTTTTAATGTAAAAATGGCGGCCGTATGGTGAAATTTCGTGAAGTCTTTTCGTCACACTACTATCTCCGTCACTTAACGCAAAGTAAAAATCAAACTATGTATTTTATAATCGGAGCGGAGCGATTAATGTATTGATTTTACAATGAATGTGTGGTTCTATGTTATTGTTATTTATACAGTTGAATAAATTAGTACCTACCTATGTAGTTTTTACAATATAATAAATTAATTATTACTCTTGGAAAATACATTTACCAATAAGCCGATTATATTTTAGTCCATGCATTTCCACACTTTTCAAAAATCCTTCTACTATACCATCAGCCTCCATACTAGTAGATGCTTTGGTCCAGTTTAAAAAACATTCATGTTGATTTATACTGTTTTCGTTTTTTGACTCAGATCTCTGACATATTACACAATACTTATTGCGAATCCCAATGAACAGTACTTTTTTTGTCCTATATCCAATTATTGTAAAAATAATAAAATATCAATAATTGTATAATAATTATTAAATAATAATAATAATTAGGGCTGGGATTTGTATGTAAATATATATTTTTAGTAAAATATGATAAATTAATTATTGCAAATGATAAATTCGTTTCACGTGATTTGCAATAAAATAAGACATATTTCGTAAATTTCGACAATTTCAGTGGCTTAGTAATATTTTACATTTATATTTCGATAATGGTACCTACTCGGCAAATTGTAAGTGTATAATGTATATAGGAAATAAGTAGGTTAAAATAAATATTAATAACTTGATTTTAGTTTATCTTATGTGTATCTGTTCGATAACCATACCTTAAGATCTTAGATTATACTTTATATTCAACAATTATTTGACAAAATATACTTTAAAATATACTTTAATTTACAACAGTACCTATCAGACTACCAGTTCTTGTGTTCATTCATTTGATTCAAAATGGTCCTATTTGGGTTTCTATTGATGAATCTACTGACTAAGTCAATGTTAAGACCAAATCGCCGTACATTTAATTTTGAAAATTTTAAACAATATATGGTTTGTCATTGTTTCACTTTAAATTGATTAAACACAGAATTAAACATCAATTGTATTTCAATTTAACAACATTTTTTTTTACTATTGCATATTTTTTAATTTTTTACCACAAAATATTATATTTTTTAAATTAAATTAATTAGACATAAAAAAACAATAAATTGTACCTGTTATTCAAAAATTATTTAGAATTGTATTTTAATTTAAAACTTTAACAAATTTTTTAAATTTTTCGTAGTACATATTTTTATTTTATACTACATATTTTGGCAATTTTAATTACATATATATGTACATATTTTTGATTTTTTATTACATATAAATCCCAAACCCTAATAATAATATTTTCTACTCCAGATAACGCTTCATATTTGGTTTTATAGCTGCGTTTCGATCATTGTCCATCAGCTACCACTGTAATCATCGATACACCGTCAATATCAATATCTCCATGTTGTATAGCAAGTTTGCGTTCTTCTTCTCCAGCCTTTTTAGTTTCATCCCATGCTACTTCGCTTACGGCTTTAGCTGTGTTTGATTGTAGTTGTACATACCCACTACATGATAATGACGGTACATCAATAAATGCGGCAAACTTCATGAGTTGAGTGTGCCCAATCCCTAGTTTCATATTTTAGGTACATATAATCATTATAATTACAAGAAATAATTTAATTGTATTCTTTATTAAACTTTACTACTCATATTTACCTATGCACTGACATTCATTTACTACAGCTTTATTAACTAACATGTACTGATTTTGTTGAATATTTTCCGAGTATAATTTAGATTCAATACAACATACTTTACATTTAAAAACAAATATCGAATAAAAGCCAGGTATCACTTTTGATTGAAATTCCATGTCAGTAAATGAGCATCCAAATGGTCCTTTATGCCTTATTTGTATTTGTTTGATGAGAAATATCTACAATACGCCGACCAACTAGAGGACTACAATTAAAATTCAAACACCACAGTAAAAACTAACTTATTATACCTACATAATATTATAATTTTAATATTATATTATTATTAAAATATTAGTTATTACCCTTTCAAATCAAGATTGGAATCATTATCATTGGTTTCTGTACATAACGTATGTGTATGTGATGGAGTGTGGGTGTCACTAAAATTAATTAGGTAAATATGTAAGTTACCTATAGTTTTATACATATAATTATTTGATTAAAATATTATAAACTTACTCTGATAAAGGCCAGAACATTTCATCTAGGCAAGGTGTACTCCTAAAAATTTCAAATTAGTAAAATTGTATTTTACTTTTTTCCTGATTATTTCCAAAAAATGTTACTTGGAATTTTGTACTTTGGAATTCAATTCCTTTAAATTCCTATACTATACTTATGTGTACTATGCTTCAATAATATTAATTAGAATTAGGGTGCTTTTGCTTTCCATTTATAACTTATATGAAACAATAACTTTCAAAATTTTAAAGTTATGTGATTTGCACAAAATTGTTCTGAATGTATTATAGGTACATACTATATACAAATTAAAATATACTCTTTATACCATAATGTGTTAAAATTTCAAATAATTAGGATTAATTTTGGATATTTCGATTTTTTTCATCGTTGGATATTAAAAAACTTATTTTAAATTTCTAAGCCCCCTATACAATATACATATATTTAGTCCAGTTTACAAATAAGATATACTTACTCAAATTGAGACAATGACTGCTCTGGTGTCAATGGTGTGTCAACTAAATTACTTCCTGTTGGCTCTTCGACATTACTATTCATATATAAATTTAATAAAAATAGATTCACGTATAGTTGTATATATACAACATATCATATTTTATTTATGGTTGATTACTACAAATACGATTTTGAATAGCTCAAGTCAAAGCTATCAAAAACTAACAAATTGAAATTTTAGGAGTATAGGTATATTATATTTATTTTAAAATGTTAAAGGTTTTTATTACGTTTGAAGCGTTTGTATTTCAACTATTAGTAGAAAGTTAAATTAATAGTCTACTATATAAAGGATAGAGTAATATAATGGAAGAGTTACGTTATTGACGTTATTGAAAAACAAAATGGTAAAAAGTTTAAAGTCCCTTCGATTAACAGTTTTTTAATTAAAATAATAATATATCTAAATATCGTAATATACCTATACCTACATAATTTAATAGGTATTTTTAGGATTTTTTCCAAAAAAACAAATATAAAAAAAAAAATATATACTGTGTCTATAATGTTATATTAACAAACACACCGGCGTATATATAGGACATAGCTGCTGTTTTAAAAATAATGTTATTACTTTGAATTTTGATCAACATTGTTGAATCGAACTTGCAGTGAAGATTCTTCAAGATCTCTGTCCACAAAATCGACTCTAAAGTTTCATTAATTTTTAAAAAAAAAAGGTGGGTAAATTGATGTCGCTCTGCTGTACAGTAGGTTACAAGTGGGTCACTGCTTAATGGATGGTATTAAATTTGAATTCAATGATATAATATCATTTTATACGAAAAATGATTCTGAGCTGAGATGGTTTGTCATGTGGATATTTTATATTATATATATATTGTTATTATCTAATTATTATTAATATAGTAGCCGGTAAGTTTAATTATAAATTATAATATTATAAAATTACAACAAATTAACTAAAATCGTTTTTCTTGTTTATTTAATATGTAATTCATCCAAATTTGAACATAAAATAACTATAAAAAAAAACTGTGTGTTTATATTTTTGAAATTTTTTGGTTACAGAATGACTTACTTATGTGGTACCTTATTCTTAATTTTCAATCCTTAGCTATACAATTTGAAAATTTTATCAATTTTTAACTACAAAATAATTTTTAAATTTTAAAAGTGATAAAATTTGTCAAAATTCAAACTTTGAATACTTATAAAAAAAAATTGAGCCTTTTAATTAATATTTTTCAACTGCTGTTATTGAGACATAGGTTACTTTGACGGATATGAACTTCAAACGCATTTTTCAACTGGAATAAGTTCTTTGTATTACATTTTCTAAATTTTTTGGGCGACATAACTTTATTTATCGACATTTCAGAAAAAATCAGTGACCTTCTCTATGACGAGGTACAATCGAGATATGGTTTTAATTTTTAAAATAAATAATATGTAATTTAGGGCACTAACCTCGGTTTTTTTTATCGCCTTTGTGAAAGCGTCTTGGTAACCATATTTTTAGTAGATCGCTTACGCTTTAGCACATTTTTTTTGTTGCCATAATGAACAATGTATAACAACCGTATGATTGTAAAAAAGTCACAAAAATGTTTACAACTGATGTGATCACGTTGAATCATCCTGAAGGATTGGTTATTTTTCAGAGCTTATTTTATGATAATATTTGAGTATTACAATAGGTAGTTATAATAATAATTATACTTGAATATTTATTTTTAATTTTTATACACATTTCTGGAAATACAGCTATTAGTAGGTAGTCTCATATTGTTACTTTCGCTGTCCGGAATTCGTAATCACTTATTAATAAATACGGTATATTTATGTATTTCTTTTTGTGGGGGATAGTCATACTTATCATACTTATAAGTTATATTATAATAAATAATAATAGGCAAATGTTTATAATTAGTTTCATAATTATGATTAGGTACTTGAATTTATTTTTGCTGAATGATGCATACTTTGAAGTTTGATGTACCTACTATCTGAAAATATCAAAATATCTGTAGTAATTATGTTATAAAAATCAGTGGCGTCGATCTATACATTTTTTTGTGAAGCAAAATCTAAATTAATCATCCCACCCACTACAACTTACAAGTCATCTAAATTTAAGAAGTGAAGCGATCGCTTCACATGCTATAATATAAGTTTGGCGCCACTGACAAAAATTATGGAAAAATGAACACAAATCAAAGAGTTTTCCAGTCGGTCAGTGACGGAATGCCGTCTATGATTGCCGATTGCATAATTATAATAATTTTATTTATTCATTATTGTCATTTCTATAATGTCAGTAATCCATATTAGGAACAATTTTTGTTTGGTTCATAATCGGCGCATAGTCTATTCTCATTTCTCAGAAGCATCTGTCGTCGCCGATAACCGACCGACCGCACGAGACAGTCATTAATTTTTTGGCGTAGTGGGGGAATTCGCGACCGCCGTCACAACGGAAAGTAGGTGGCATCACATGATGGCAATGAAAAATCAAATCTAGCGACGTAAACATGATGTCGAAAAACAAACGAAAAGCCATTAAAAATGGTTTAGAGTAAATATACCTATAATACATTTTATAGAGAACAATATTTCGGAGGGAACCTCATTGGGGTTTTTAATTAGCTTAAATACACAGCTCGATATTAAAGGCACAAAAACCTTTTTTTCTACATTTTTTAAACAATTGTAACTTCTTTACTACTTGATATTTTGAAAAATACTGATGAGGTTCCCTCCTAAATATTGTTCTCTTTAAATTTCATTATAAGTATTTTTACTCTAAAACCATTTTTTGATGCCATTTTGTTTGTTTTTCGTAGACGTGTTTTTAGCTCTGAAAATGACCAGTGTAGCGTCCTCTTAATTGGGAAAATAAAAAATAATATTAGTTGATTTTAAGTTAATGTAGACGCAAATGAGTAAAGTTAAAGTTAAATTAATAAAAACACCAAACTAGTAATTTAAGTTAATAAGTTAAAATCAACTTAACTTCTAACTCAGTGGTGCGCAACCTGGGGGTCGCGACCCCTAAGGGGGTCGCGAAATTGTATTAGGGGGTCGCCAGTAATCACCAAACGAAAAAGTTTTATACTATGTATATTGTATATTATTTTATAGTTTTATATAAAGTACAATTATTTTGTACCATTGAACGGCTGTGTCAATCGTAATATTATGATATTATGTCATATCTTAATGTTGCGATATCAAGTTCTATTGAATCACGCAGTATATGGGTTATTTTTAAATTGAATTTAATCAGTAATTT
>NC_042493.1:111006683-111025544 GCF_005508785.2 Acyrthosiphon pisum
TCTGATAATATAAAATCACAACTCCTAAATAGATTACGAGGAAATTATTATGCAATGCAATTAGATGAATCTATGGATATAACTAATCTTGCTCAACTTCTTGTATATGTTAGATATATTTATAAAGATAAAATTGAAGAAGAATTTTTATTTTGTCAACCATTAGAAGGCCCGTACGACTGGAAATGATATTTTTGTTCTTATAAACAATTTTTTAGAAATTAATGAAATTCCCTGGTCAATGTGTGTGTCAATATGCACTGACGGCGCAGCTGCCCTTACTGGTTCAAAAAAAGGTTTTAAAGCTAAAGTTCTAGAAGTGTCTTCAAATATAATGTTTAACCATTGTATGATTCATAGAGAAGCTTTAGCTTCCAAAAAACTTCAACCAGATGTTAATAAAGTACTCCTTAATGCTATATGTGTAATAAATTTTATAAAATCAAAGTCATTAAATTCCAGACTTTTTACTATACTTTGCAATGAAATGGGTTCTGACCATGAAAAATTGCTTCTTCATACTGAAGTAAGGTGGTTGTCTCGTGGTAAAATATTATCACGCCTTTTTGAACTCAGAGATGAAGCACGAATTTTTCTTCTGGAACGTAATAATAAACTTTCGGAACATTTTTTGGACGAGCAATGGCTTGCAATTCTGGGTTATCTTGCAGATATATTTGAAAAACTAAATTGTCTAAATTTAAGCCTACAAGGGAAAAATACTAATATTTTATTTCTTTCTGATAAAATCAATGCTTTTAAAAAGAAAATTTTTCTGTGGAAAATTATATCGAAGATGACAAATTTGAAATGTTTTCATGTTTATCAGAATTCCTCAGTGATAATGATGTCGATATTAATATGATAAAAGAAATTATAACTACTCATCTAATAAGTTTACTAATAAACTTTAATGCACGGTTTGAAGATTTCCCAGAAGAAAGTCTAGGTTGGATAAGAAATCCATTTCATTTCAATATCAATGAAATAAAATTAGGAAATTTAAAAATAAGCGAAGAACTTATTGACTTGTCATCAGATGAAAATCTACGTATCAGATTTCAAGAAAATGCATGTGATACATTTTGGATTTCCATCAAATTTGAATATCCAGAATTATCAAAACAAGCCATATCAATTTTACTTCCTTTTGCATCAACTTATTTATGCGAAACAGCATTTTCAACACTAACGATAATTAAAAACAAATATCGCTCCGGATTAAATGTTGAAGCTGACTTAAGAGTGGCAGTGTCAAATATCAAACCAAACATAGAATCAATCATGTCTACAATGCAAGCTCAGGTCTCTCATTAAAATAATTAAATAGTATTTTTATAATTTTAAAAATATTAAAATTTTTGATTATCATTATAATGATACATTTTTTAATTTTAGATTTTGTAAACTAATTTTGTATTTTTTTTTCATGTTTTTCATTAATTAAATTAAAGAAATATTAAAATTGCTCTAAAATTAATGATTTAATGTATATGAATAAAATGTGTGTATACATTAAGACTATTAAGTAAATTTATATTACACACTTACATAATGTTGGTAGGAAGGGGGGTCGTATTAAAAATAATTTATTTTGGGGGGTCGTGGATCAAAAAAGGTTGCGCGCCACTGTTCTAACTTATTAACTCATTAATTGGGCCTTGAAAAAATTAATCTCAAAAGTGTTTTTTTTTTTAATGGCTTTTAAAAAAACTATCAGACATTGGTCGGTTTCACATTTTTCAGTTGGTGGTTCAAGAATAGTTTTTACTACCCACCCAACTACCATAAAGTTATATTAGGTACAAAAACTTACTTAAAAATGTTACTTCTAATTGTATCAAAAAAGAAGTGTACATACTCAGTTGCTTCACAGCAATCAACAACTACTGTTAAGTTCAAATATTTTTCGCTTTACCACATGATACATATTGTATTGCATTTTTCTACTCATCTTGTATTAATGAGCGTACCTAATCCTTTTACAAATCATTGCATATTAGATGCACCATCATAATAGCTTGTCAAATTTTGCCTCCAATTTAAGTTATATTTGTCACATTTTTACAAAATAAATTATAACATAACTGCATCTTATTTCCAGTTATATCAACACAAAATAATCACTCTTTTATGAACACATTACACATAATTTGTACAATACACTTAATAAATATGCATAAAAGAAAATTGATCGAACTCTGACACATTAGTTGTTGAATTCAATATAAGTGAATACATTTCAGCCAATTTCACATTATAGAGTAGTTCAGTAATAACGATATTATTATAATACAATATACTAGTAGGTACTAAATAATGTCACATTGTCTCATACTTTATGTGACTATTTTTAGATTCTGGAGTGATGAATGTATTGATTTTACAATGATGTGTTTTTTATTACTTTTTTCTATATTTTTTTAAAATTTTTAATGTCTGTTAATACCTTTTAGAACGGTAAGTGCTTAGATTTTGTTCAACAGTATCTTTTCTGATAGGAAACTGAATCTAGTAGATATTTTGTGGGTTCAAAAGTAAAAATGTACTTAATTTAGTTTCTTAATTTAAATTCAGAAAAAAAGAGAATTTGTAAGCAAAATCGATTTTTGATGAACTCTAAAACAAGTTACTGTAAATATATGAAATGTTGACTGAACGTTTGTATTAGCATTTTCTATACACCATAACATTTTCAAAATATTTTGACTTATTTTTAGCTGTTGACAGACCTTTTCAGTTTCCAAATTTTTTAGTTTTTTATTCTATGAATATCAATAAAATTTTATTTCTTGGGTAAAAAAGCGTGGAAATTTAATGCAAGGCTCCTGATATATTGTTATAATAGTAGTTGAACAAGATTAAAAATATATAGGCACAATTTTTTTTATAAGCATTTCGAATTTTGACGAAATTTATCAAATTGAGTATTTACAAATTATTTAGTAGTTAAAAATGTATAAAATGCTCAACTTTTATAGTTAAGTATTAAAACTTTAAAACTAAGTTCCACGTAAGTTGTTAATTCTGTTACCAAAAATTCTAAGAAATACATAAACACTGTTTTTTTTATTGTTATTTTAAGTGCAAATTTGGATGAAATTACATATTAAAAAATGAAGAATAACTATTTTGTTTATTTTGTTGTAATTTTATAATATTAATTCAACTTACAATCTACCGTATTAACAATAACTGTTAACAATATAAATATAATATAAAATATGCACACTGACAAACCATAACCGCTCAGAATCATTTTTCGTATACAATATGATATTATATTATCATTGAATTCAGATTTATTACCATCCATTATACAGTGACCCACTTGTAACCAATTGTACAGCAGAGAGACATCCACTTACCCTCCTTTTTCGTCATAAAGCTATTTATAACTTCTTAAGTTGATTGTTAATGTATGTAATTGTATCTATTTGTTGCTAACAATGAATTGGCTATCAAATTAACCATTTTTATATTACCTACCTATACAGTATACGGTTAAACCGCACGCGTATTTCCCGATCCTAGTACGTTTCAGCGTGGGGGACGGAGCCAAGACCTTTCTGCATGATGTATATATGTTTTTACCGATCCTAATCTGATTCAGCGCGATGCGCTGAACCCACATAGGGTTCGTAATTTTAATATAAACACTTAAAACAAAATATATCATTACATGACTATATACCTATAATGTATATAATGTATGTATACGTGTTACATACAGTGTTGTTATATTAAGCTGTGGAATTACCTAATATAAATTGTATTGTTAAGTTATCTCATAATGTTTCCTTCAACTCAAAATGATGGTATCAATATTAATAGTTATGGCTAGGTAGGTACTAGGTATAGGTATTGCTTTATATGTTTCTTTATATGCTTCATATTACATTTTTACATAGTACATTGTTTTACTATCAATATTTATTTAAAAAAATTAACAATAAATACATATTTCTGTTTTTATTACTGTGTTTGTCACATTATATTATAATCAATATTTTTAATCAGGATGAGCGTTGTGGTTAGGTACAACGTACATGACTTTATACCTATTTAATATAATGTATATAATGTATATAATGTATGTATACGTGTTACATACAGTACAATTTTTTTGAAAAAAACTAATAATAATTTGGCAAAAATACAAACGACTGCTCAGTTATCAACTCTTTTAGTCAATTTGGGCAAGCGGAGCACGAAAAAAAATATAAGTGTATAACCAACTGCAATCGCACGTCGTAAAGATATAGCTGGACTCACTTAAGGATCTAAACGTATTCAAGCAGGGCGCCCATCTAAAGTCGAAACAATACAATTAAAAAAAAAAAAAAAAGTCAAAAGAAATTTAGGAGCAAATATACAAGCAAACAAACTCAATGCAACACATCACTAGCATTAAATTTTTATACAATAACACAGAACACAAAATATTTTACTTATATTATAATTATTATTATTATTTTTTTTATTATTTATTGACACATTTTATAATAATAGGTTAATGAAAATTTTATACCATGACATTATAAGATACATTATGAGATAACTTAACAATACAATTTATATTAGGTAATTCCACAGCTTAATATAACAACACTGTATGTAACACGTATACATACATTATGTAGTAATAAGCATAAGTTCTCGTCCTTTTTGTATTGTTTTAATGTAATATTATTATCGTTGATAATAAAAACATCTAAATACAATATGACCAACATGCTTTGGATAAATTAGGTAATTGATAGTTATAAATATTCTACTGAGAAAAATTGAAAAATTAATTTATTGTTATACCTAAAAAAAAAGGTTTTTTTAGTCCATTCCATAATAATGATGTTAATAAATATTGGTTAAAATATATATTATAATGATTTGAAATACACAATTATTACCATTTTAATTTTCTTGGTGAAGCCATTTTTTTATGTAGGGTCTTCTTTTTTGTTATCCTCATGTTTGTGCATTAGCTAAAATAAAAATTTAAATAATGTCATCATAAGTATTTGTGATATGATTTATTTAAAAAGTAACTAAGTACTACCTACTTAACAATTAATACTTCAATTATGTTCAATTAATTAAACTACCTACAACCTAACTATCTATTTTAAATTATACAAATTGCAATATTTAATTTATATTAAATAGTATTGTTATGTAAATTTTAGTACAATTTGGTATTATAACTAAATAATAATTAGAATTTATCTTGACAATTTTAAAATTTAAACTTACTTCTGATAGGAGTTGAAAATTGCGATGATGAGCAGTGTAAACATGTATTGTGGCCAAGCCCACTGTTAATGACTGTATATGACAATATTTTCCCAAAAAAAATGTAGTAGGCCACATTTGTTTTGTTTAGGTACTTTAAATAAAGTGTTCCTAAAACAGGCGCTTAATTTCAGTTTTTAATTGTTGGTGCCCAAATGTTTGTTCATTCAAATATAACTTTTACTAATCATTGAACCTGCAATCCCTTCCCCACAAAATGACCAATTTGACTTAAAATATACATAATTTCAATGGTTTATGTTCACAGGAATATTGAGATACCCAAAGAAGGACATACATCAGTATGGATTTACCATTAGAAATATCTGAAGTAAATTCCAAGTAAGCAAATACACTTTAAGCAATAAAACATTACAACAACTTGAAATTTTAACTTACATTTTTAAATTATTTCATTTGATAAAACTAGGTTTTTATAATTTATTTAATTAATACCTACTTGTATCTGATTTAAACAGAACTTGTCTGAGTACTGAATAATATATATTAATTTTTTACAATTTTTTTTAGGTATGATAGTAATATGCACAGTTCTAGAGTGCTGACTATTCCACTTATTAGATGTGATGATCTAGTATCCAGTAGAGTTATTAAACTAGAACTTATTGATAATACAGACCATACAAATGCGAATCAATCATTACAAACGGAGTAAGAATTGTATATACTTCATTATACTAAAAATAAATTAACTATACTAAAAATGATGGTAACTTGTTTAAAAACTAAAATTTCAATAAAAGCCTCCAAGATGCCCGATTTCATAATCTTTTGCGGAGTTTGTTTGTGGTGATTCTCTGGCTTTGTTAATCATCCTTGCAATATATGAATATAAACGTTTCCTATTTCCAATGTACCAATTGGTCTAGTGTAGAGTCACTCTAGTGGTACAAAATTTGGATATTAATTCGAATTTGCTTAAGTGGGCTATTTAAGATAGACTTCCTTACCCTTTTTATTTTAAACCTTGGTATTAATCCAAAAAAAAAAAAAATTAATTTTCATATACCTATAACAAAGACTAAAATAAAACAATTAATGACGCCGCCTCTAAAGCTTAGCTTGCGGTGGGTGCAGCAAGTTCAATACGATACAAATATATTACATAAATTATTTAAATATACATAGGAATAGAAAAAAAATTTCATATTATAGAGTTATATAATGATAAGAATACAACTAAAAGTGTTATTTTTTATGTGACATAGTTAATACCTATTTAGATGTTTTAAAAAAATGTTATAATAATATTTGTTTTTATATGATTTTAAATTAATGTTAAGCTTAATACATAAACGAATAATGACATTACTGTGATATTCAGATTTACAGTTTGTTTCATTCGTGTTTGATGGCTATGTGATGGTTAATTTTCTTTTAGATCTATGTTAAAAATATAACTAAGGATATTCCATATATACAAGCCATTTAGGTTTTTATACATTGAATGTCCTGTAAACGCATAATGTCAAGCCTGAGCTGGTAAATGATAATTGTTAATTGGGTTAAGTTAAATTGATAGAAAATATTTTAAAAAGTTTAATGTAATTAGTTATCCTAAATTTTTTTTTTAACTCAGTTAAGTAAAAATTATATGGAAAATTACAATTAACTTATAATGTAAGTGTATTTATTTATATTTATTTTTATAAATACATAGGCAGTAATATGGTTTGTAATAATAAAAAGTTAATGTGTATGCAATATGTATAATAATAATTTTAATTACCTATATTTATTATTTTATTATTTATAAAGTAATGTAAATTTGATTAAGTAACTCGTTTTTTATTAAGTTTATATTAATAAAAATCAGTTAAGGAAAAACTTAAGTTAATGAAAGTTAAAATTAACTTAACTTTAACTCTTTGACTCGTTTATTCCCAGGCTTTCATAGTATTACAAACACAATTAATAGCTATGCATTGAACAAATTAAATATATTATCTAACACATGATTAAATTGAATATAAATATGTTAAAATAACAAAAAATTATATAGGTACATAATTATCAAACATCTTATTACAATCTACTTAATATTAATTGTTGAAACATTTTTATTTTTAGACCTAAATGTGAAAATCAAGATGAAATATACCCAACGGATGCCAAAATAAAAATCGAAAAGGATATAAATGGCAGTTTTGAGTATGAAGGAACAGTTAAAAACGAATCGCATTTTTCAGAACTATCTATTCATATGGATTCGGACATAACATCAAACTTAAGTCAAATAAAAATCAAAAGAAAAAGACTAGTTTGTGATAATTGTGCAAAATCATTTTATAACAAAGCCGATTTGATTAAACACATATTACGTTGTACAAGAGAAAGGTTCTACAAATCTGATATTTCTGATCAAGGGTTTTCTCAAGCAGGAAATCTGAAAAATCATAAAAAGTTACACAGTGGAGGAAAGTGGAAGCAATGTGATTTCTGTGATAAAAGGTTTTCTAGAAAGACAGATTTAACAG
This sequence comes from Acyrthosiphon pisum, assembly GCF_005508785.2. Lineage (NCBI taxonomy): Eukaryota > Metazoa > Arthropoda > Insecta > Hemiptera > Aphididae > Acyrthosiphon > Acyrthosiphon pisum. Next base: position 111,014,474 of record NC_042493.1, read on the forward strand.
TGCATTTGAGGACACATACTGGAGAAAAGCCATTTACATGTGATATGCGTGATAAAAAGTTTTCTCAAGCATCAAATTTGAATACTCATAAAAAGTTACACAGTGGAGAAGAGTTATTTAAATGTGATATCTGTGATAAAAGACTTTCTCGAGCATCATATTTGAAAGATCATAAAAATATTCATAGTGGAGAAAAGCCATATTCGTGTGATATGTGTGATAAAAGATATTCTCAAGCATCAAGTTTGTATAAACATAAAAAGTTACACAGTGGAGAAAAACCAATTAAATGTGATTTCTGTGATAAAAGGTTTTCTATAAAGGCACATTTAACATTCCATTTGAGGAAACATACTGGATATAAGCCGTTTACATGTGATATTTGTGATCAAGGGTTTTCTCAAGCAGGACATTTTAAATATCATAAATATATGCATAGTGGAGAAAAGCCATATTCATGTGATATGTGTGATAAAAGGTTTACTCAAGCAGGAAATTTGAAAAATCATAAAAAGTTACACAGTGGAGAAAAACCATTTAAATGTGATTTCTGTGATAAAAGGTTTTGTGGAAAGACAGATTTAACAGTGCATTTGAGGACACATACTGGAGAAAAGCCATTTACATGTGATATGTGTGATAAAAGGTTTTCTCAAGCATCAAATTTGAATAGTCATAAAAATATTCATAGTGGAGAAAAGCCATACAAATGTGATATCTGTAAAAAAAGCTTTACTCAAAGTGGACATTTAAAAACGCATAAAATAACACATACTCGAGATTAGAAATATAAATGTGCTATCTGCAATATATAAATATTATATAATATATATAATATATATACAATAAAAGGTTTTCTGCACATTCAAATTTAAAAATCCATGCAAGGAACATACCATTGAAAGGTCTTAAATCATTAAATTTTTTTTGTCAGGTTTTGATATACCATGAACTAATCACTTTTCAAAAATGTGATTACATTCGTCTTTATACTATTAAATAATTAATTTATGTATATTGTTTTCCTGTAACTCGTTACAATTATATTGCATTTATCTTTCCACTAGCTGGTTTTTATACCACTATTTAATTTAATAATTTACAAATTTGTTTATAGTTATGTTTAAAGTTATATTCATTAAGTTAAAATGTATGTATTATAATTTCATATTAATATACAATATTTATTATGTTCAACAAAATATGGAGAATTTAATTTAAAAATTATCCCTTTTATGCTCTAAAGAATTACGGGAGAATAGTCAGGTTTCCTGTCCGCTCCACTGTTCAGTTGGTGTTAAGTGTATCTCAACATTGAGGGATAAGTTACTGTAATGTTTGTGTTTGAAAAAAAGTCAAAAATAATACGAATTAAACCAGTAAACTATGATATAAACATCTTGTGAAAATTCAATTGTCTAAGGTTATTCGCCTTTAAGTTACACAAACAAAACCATGATGATTTTTTTAAACACTCGTTTTGCATAAAAATGCATAAAGTATTGATTACAGAACAAAATTATCAAAACCATGCATTTTTACTGAAAATTGGTTTTCAACAAAATTGATTTTTATTTTTGTTGCAACTAAAATAAATAACTGTAAATACTTACATGACATTTTCACTAAATGTTTATATTAGCATATTCTATACACCATATAATTTAAATCAAAATTATTAGACGTGAAGTTTTCGATTATTAATAATTTTGCTCGGTCCAAAAACTTGAATATTTAATACAAGGCTCCTCATAAGCAGGGCTCATAACTTATAGCTCTAAAAAAAGGTTGTTATAAGCGCTTAAATATGCTCTAAAAAGTATTCATATAAGCGATTGAACATGCACTAAAAATACTAAAATATGCAAAAAAAAAACGTTTGTATACAAAAATTATTATTTTATTATTATTATTTATTATATTATTTTATTATTTTAGCTTCGATTATTAAAAAAATATTATTAATATTACATTGGAATTATTGTACTTAATTGTATCATGATCATCTTGTGGTAATTATTTATTCTGCGATTGTTCTGATAAAAAAAAAAAAAATGTATGAATTTATAATTATATATTTTTTAAATATTTTTAATTATGTATTTACCTTGAAAATTACAATAAATAATCAGATGTTTGTACAAGTTTTCAAAGTGAAATGATCTTCGATTTTAACTGAGTAGGGTCTCGTACATTGAAAATGATCGCTCGATGTCCACTGACGTAATTGATGCAAACTTAAAATATACGAGATCATCTGTTGAGAAGTCTTCAGGAGGTCCAAGTCCAAGTTCTGTATTCATATTAATACCAGATAATACATTTGAAATATTATTTAAAACTTTAAGACCGACATTTTTGTGGGTGACGATATTGAGTTTATTAAAAACAGCTTTTCCAATTGGTCTTTGAAGAGTTTGAAATACTTTTTCAACATTTTCAATTACATTTATAGCTTCAGATAATGGTAGTCCTTGTTCTTGTAACTTGGTAATGGAAACTGTTAAAATTGGAAAATTTGACTTTATGAAGGCCAAATCTCTTTCAATACCAGCTTTGGAAATATATTTTTAGCCTCTTTGATGCTAACGGCGTCATCGGCGTCTAGTTTTTCAACAATTTTACGTATGATTTCAATGTTTTTACAATAGTAATTTGAGACTATGATCCACGTACTCCAACGTGTTATAATAGGCTCCGGTGGCAATTTTAAATGAGGAGCTTCATCGTTGAACAGTTGAACACGGTTTGGTGCTTTTCGGAATATTTTTTTAACACTAGAAATAAGTTTGTCGACATTGCTAAACTTGCCTCTTACTTCCTCTGTTACTCGGTGGAATCCATGCGCCGTACACGTGATATGAATCATTTTGGGATAAAATGCTTTCAATGTATTACCAGCTTTTATCATATAGGCAGCGGCGTCGGATGTAAACAATAATACATCTTCGTGTTGAATACCAATGATTCCAATAGATTTGTCGAATACTCTGGCAATAGTCGAATAATTTGTTTTTTCTAGTTTTTCTGAATGTACCAAATATTTTTTACCTGGGTAATCTGCTTCAAGTATACCAACAATTACATTAGCAACAAATCTAACTTCTATATCGGTAGTTTCGTCAATACTAACCCAAACTTTTTTACCAGACAGTTCAAGTTTAATTTTACTCATTGTTTCGCCAAAAATGTCATCTATGTATCCAAGTCTCTAGTTTGTTTCTGTAGGAACATTATTTCCGGTATAAACTTCCAAAAATGTACGAAAGCTTTGATTTGAAACTTTACTCAGTGATATATTTGCTGATAACAACGCAAAACACAAGTCTTTACTAAACGACGACTTTTTGGTAGAGTTGGTTACTAATAAATTGTTGTTTTTTTCAGCTTGGTTTTTAGCACGTTTAACGGCTTTAATATGTTTGTCGGTTTTTAAATGTTGTGTAATTTTTTTCATGGTTAATTTTAATATTACAAAACATACATAGTAATACACTTGCGTCGGCTGCAAACGTATTTTCACCAAATTCGCGAACAATATTTTTAAGACGACTAGAAACAGATTGTTTTTCTTGGTAAAAATTCGCCTAAACTCGTATAGGTATATATAGTTTCTTCTGATATTATTATATAAGTTATATAAGAAGAAAAATTAATCAACACGAATTAATTACTAATATGAACAATTTATATGACTATAATTACTAGAAAAAATGTCTTAGACTACTAAAAAAAATTTTAAAAAATAAATGATAAAAATAATGAAAAATTCAAAAACAAGCGAAAAAAAGCAAAATAGCACTTATACTCCGAAATATGCAAAAATATGCAACATACAATTTCGTATGTAGCTTCTTGGTTATCTGAAACAATTTTATAGCTCACATAGGTACCTCTGGGACCTCTCAAATAAAATATGGAAATGCTAGAAGTTATGAGCCCTGCTCATAAGTTGTTGATAGAAGTTTAAAAAAAAATCTTAAAACCTAAATAATAATTCATTCCTAGCGTCTGAAGTTATTATAATGATTTTAAGGTAGAAATTTATAAATGATTTACATACATAGGTATTAAATCTATTCACAAAATTTAAATTTACATATTAGGTAGAAATATTAAATTTACTACAGGCAGTTTTTTGCAGAATTAAATAAAGAGTTATACATTTTGATAATAATATTTTCATTAAAATTGAGAATGTAATAGATACCTATGTTATAAGTACTAAAATATTTATAATCCCACTCAATTTTGACTTGCGATTAATAATCCCGACTCAAGTTTGACTTGAATCTCGAGTATGCTAATAATATTGATTATAATAATGTAAGTATGTAATAGGACTAAATAGGTTATAACTTATAAGTACCTATTGTATTAAATATGGATATTCTGTTTTAAATTTAAAATGTAGTTTAAACACTTTAAAAATATCTTATGCATTTTTACATAAAATTAAGCTAATGAGTGACACGCAGTAGATTACGCAGCCATATTAAATTCTTTTGAAAATAAAATTGGTCGTGCTTATAAAATGACTTAGATTGTACCATGTTACTATGTGCATTAATTAAAAATATTAAGTCAAAATATTAATTTTGTCTTAGTCATAAAAGCGAATATAGGTAGTAGGTAGGTACTACTATATTTACAAAACACTGAACATAATTTGTTATTAATTTGTGTGGTATCACGTGGTACCAGTATCAAAAGTGACACAAGGTAAAACCTACTACACGCCTTACCTTCGTACGCTCTAAGCTAATAACTGTCTCTAGAATAAATTCAGAATAGCACTGTTAACCTTTGAGATACAACGGTATGCATTTGTCGATTCTTCTTTCGTTCACTAAATTTGAATGACTATTAGGACTCCACAACCAGAGCACTGTTCAGTTTGCAATAAACCTCATTGACTATAGGTATGTGTGTCTGAGCCAGTTCCAATATTAAAGGTAAGAATGAAGAAGACTTTAAAATAATATTCAACTCGAGTTTTAAAGGTCGGAAACACTTTTATTAAATTCAAACAAACATAAATAAAATACTTAGCGAATTCGGGTCGCCTTAGTCCGTACTTACGTTTCACACGCTCGATCGTCGTACCTGCGTTCTCGCCGAATCACCCAGCGACAACGGGACTGCCCGTGCTTGCGCGTACGGCGGTGTTATAAAGTAAAATATTATTGCTGCCTCAGCACATCTTGCTTCATTGGCCTGACCTATATTAATATCTAAATTGCTAAGTTGATTTCCACATATGATATGTTTACATTAAATAATATTACAGTGACAACTGTCTACAATATACGACAGTCCCCGTTGTTTTTTGGAAAAAATGCCCTCATTTTTTAATGCTATTGCTACATAAAAATGTCTTATCACTACATTAAATACTAACTTATTTTATCACTAAATTACTGTCTCGGCTTATTCGCGTCGTTGACTATAAAATGATGCTTAAATGTTTTCTTAGAGATTGTTCCCAGTTTAAAGTATAATATTTTTATTTCGACAAGTAGCAGTAAATATTCACTGTTTTTCGATGATATTTTATTCTTTGATTCTGTGATAGTTAATTCTTCTTCACTTTTTGTATTTCATAGATTGAGTATTTGTATATTACTTGCTTGTTTTTCGTTTTCTTGAATTCGATTTGTAATTTTTATTCTTATATAATATATATTTCTGCTTTTCAAATGTATGTCTTGCCGGTGTCTGTTTCGTGTTTTCGTATAGAAAAATGTTGTTATTGTTTCTATAATAATTATTGGTTTAATGCTGTAATGATATGCTCACATATCATTATAACAAATAAACTAAAAATCTTACAGAATAATAAATAACAGCCAGACTGTCGTTCGTAGAAATCGGACATCCCTAACAAAACTATTGTCACCGACAAAAAGGTATTTGCCGCCGAAGAGAAATCTAGTTCGGGGAAGTACAAAAACCTTTGAAAAAACCGCCTACCACTCTCTGGTAGACATATCCGTGTCGTCTCTTAAATCAGTGCATGAGCACCAGCCACCGAGTGCATGAGCACCAGCCACCGAGTAACAACCTCTCAAAATATCAACATCGATTTCCACGAGCGACAACTGGACTTCTTATGTTAAGTCAAAATCAGTGCGTTTTTATTTCGATTTGTATATTTGAAGTATTACCTTGTGTCACCTAAAATCTAAAAACTCTTTCAACATAATTCACGAATAATTGTTAATCAGGTAAGGCATTTAATCTAATATTTTATATTTTGTATTAGTTTATATGTGCTTTTTACATAAATTATATTGTACGGTGTATTTGATCTAATTCTCGAATACACGATCTCGAGAGCCCTCCGAACATCTGGAGGAAGGTAATAGCTTAATTTTAATATTTTAACATCTGAATTAAATATATTTATCGACAGGAGTCGTATTTATATTTCTTCTTATTTTTAAGTTATTACAAAGCTTATTGTCTACTTTAAAAATATTATATTCGCCCCTTGTCTCAGAAGATTGTTGCGACTCGTTGACTCGTGAATTTTGATCATGCTGAAAATACATTCTATATTTCTATTCTTTTGTTTATACCTTTGTAACATGTTTTTAATATTTTATTATTTTTCTTTAAATGTAATTGTAATATTATATCATACATTATGTATAGAGTTAATTGAACTTAGACATGACATAATATATACTTATGTTCGGATAAATCATAATATTTTTTAACCTAATTTGTTATATTATAAAATTACAATAGTTTAGTTAGTATAAAAACTTGCTGATGTCTTGCTCTTGGTTTTGCTAATCTGGTGCTAAATAAATTACATATTTGTTCTTAAAAGGGTATTACATATTACTAAATTCAGGAGAAATATTAAAATTAGATAGTTTATTTAAAATGGTTATGTAATGTGTAATGTACAAAATTAATCATTAATGTGTATTGAAAATTATATGTATTTGAATATTTGATTATTTCTAGATCCTCACATAATATTTTCACAGGTAGATCCTTCTTTTTTTGTATTAATATTCAGAGTTTAATTTTATAGAGTATAAATTAATTACGGCAGTTCAAATATTGATTTTTTGTTCTAAATTTAATTTGTCGTTATCAGTGGCGTGGCGACTGGCGAAGGGGGTTTAGAGGAGCGACTGCTCCTCCAAAATTTAGGTGGGTGGCTTTAATCCTGGAATACACACCAGACGAACCCCCGACACAACAACAGCCGAAACCGGCATACAAAAAATTTACACAAACCCGCCCGCCACAACCGACACACCAAACGAAAACACGGGACGTTACGGCAGGAAAACCGCAACCGCCCAACCCGTTCAGGTACTGTGGAGGTCCACACTGGAACAGTGACTGCCCCGGGAACACGCCGCGTTCGGGAAACGGTAAATGAGTCGACGGACAATTGTCCACGCCGCCGCCTCAAACACACACACTGCACTCACAACCACGCCACCACACACAACGTTCGGCATTACAGACGGGGATATAACCATCAAACGCGTGTTAACACGGGCATTGTATAGTTATATAATTAATATAAGATAAGCCCCACCGGTAATATGGGTGTAATCTAACACCAGAGTGTATACTGATTTTTACATTGTAGTCAGTCGGTTGGAGACCTGAAACGAGTTGGGTCGTCCTGAAAGCTGGGCCGAAAGATAATGTTTTTCTTTGTATAATAAAGTGTTAATGTTTCCATAAAATATATAAGTTGTGTTTTTATTGTTCGAAGAAAGATAGTTAACACGCGCATCGATAAACTCGGCGTCATCAGATATATCACCCGTCCAAAAACCAAAAATTTCGTTAAGTAGCAGGTCATCATCACCACACACAACGACCCCTACTACAAAATTAACAGGTACACATACGGTACACACCAATAGCACAAAGGTAACCGAAACGGATGCTATGGTAATGGCGGTGCAAACCGCTCCCCCAGAGCACAGATAAGGCGGTTTAGAACCAGTTACGCAGCTATACATCACAACCAACGTCGAATAACGCTAAACGAGTATGCCCCGACAAAATTCCGACCCCCACGGTCGAACTCGAATTTAGGTCAGGCCCCGTAACAGCCCTACTCGACTCACAAGCTCAAAAATCGTATGTAAGCCCGAGCATAGAAAACAAATATGGCACCCCCAACACGGACAACCAACTCAGGTACGAATGGCGGATGGACACACCACAATGACAAATGGTACCTCCACATTCGTAGCCAGAATCGGAGACCTCACGGTCACCTTCAACGCAGCCATTCTGGACAACTTATACTGCGACATGCTCCTAGGTCACGACTTTCTCGTACACAACGAAGTCACCTGGGACTACACAATGAGCACTATTCACTTAGGTTCTGTTATGTATGATCACACTGCTATTCAGTAGGTAACCTAAATTATATATGATGTTACATTCTAACTTATTCTCATTCTCGTCTGTTCGATTGAAACATGTTTGTTATTCTTATGTAATGTATAGTTATAAAATTTGTATTATAATTATAGATATAAATAAAACTGTCAGTTATGTGTTTCATATATTTTATTAATGCAGTTAATGTGAAACATAACATGGTGTCAGGTGTGAACTAATAGATATTAGGTAAAGTCATAACGAAAAAAAACAAAACACGTGGAAACAATGCCTAATAATCCAAACACTGAAATAATGGGAGTAACAGCTTTTAAGCCACCTCCAGAAGTAAATTTTGCGGTGACCTATCTGAGGTGTGGAAAAATGGAAGCAATGGTACGACTTATATGTACTGGCAACGTCCACGAACACTTTACCCAACGAGCAACAAGTAGCTATACTATTAAACTTAATGGGTGATCAAGGCATTGAATTGTATAATACGTTCAATTTATCAGCAACTGTAAAAGTGAGTGAAGTAATAGAACAATTTGAAAAATATTGTAACCCTCGTAAGAATATTGTCTATGAGAGATTTAAATTCTTCAACGCCAAGCAGAAGCCGGATCAGAGTATCGGAGAATACATTGTTGAACTACAGACGAAAACAACATCATGTGAATTTATGGAAAAAAACAACATGTTTCGTGATAGATTGATAGTGGGACTGTTAGATGTCGGACTACAAGAACGTCTATTAAGAGAATCCAACCTTACATTGGAGAAAGCTACTGAATTTTGTAGAACTACAGAAGCGATTCGACAACAAGCCAACGCAATACAAGGGCAAAGCAGTCAGACCAGAACCAATGCAGTCGAGAGAGTAGATGCAGTCAAAACAAAGGAAGGTACAAAGGCTCATTTTAAGTGGAAAAAAAATTGTCGAAATAAAATTAAATCGATTAATAGTTTTAATAATACTAATAAATGTAATAAATTTGGCTATTCACGTCCCCCTAAGAGTTGTCCAGCGTATAATAAAATTTGTGCTAAGTGTATAGGCAAAAATCATTTTGCTTCTGTTTGTAGAAAAGAAAAAAAGCATGTGCATATAGTTGATAGTGAATGTGACAATAATAATTTGTTTATTCACTCTTTAATTAGTAGTGATAGTAACAAGTCATGGTTCAAAGATGTAATAGTTAGTTTTAAAGAAATCCAACTATATGTTAATTTCAAATTAGACACTGGTGCAGAGGCTAATATTTTACCTCTCCATACAGCTAAATTGTTAAAATTAAAAAATTTAGATAAGACAAGAACTGTCCTAATAAGTTTTGGAGATCAAAGAATAAAACCAGAAGGAGAAGTTGTTTTGGACTGTACTATAAAAAATAAAAGTGAGAGACATAAAATAAAATTTCTAATTGTAGATATTAGTAATGCTATTCCCATATTAGGATTAGACGCATGCAGATTATTAAAATTGATTGGCAGAATAGATACAGTAACACTGACAAATTTGCAAGATAAAGTTAGTAATAAAGATCAGATTATTGAGTCCTATAGTGATATCTTTGAGGGTTTAGGTGCGTTTACAGGGAAAAAATATCATATTACTTTAGACCAAGAGGTAACTCCAGTTATAAGTCCAAATAGGAGAGTACCATTTAGTATAATTCCTGAGTGAAAAGATACTATTAAGTCACTGGAGAAAAGGAACGTGATTAAGAAAATTAATGAACCAACTAAGTGGGTAAGTCCCTTAGTGATTGTTAGAAAACCTAAAGGAGGACTTAGATTATGCTTAGATCCAAAAAATCTTAATAAAGCAATAAGAAGAGAGCACCATCCCATCCCAAACGTAACCTAACCTAACCATTTGGTCGTTATTGTTTTATGAGATTACCTTTTGGAATTTCGTCTGCACCTGAAGTTTTCCAGCGTAAGACAAGTGAGGCTTTTGGAGATATAGATGGAGTGCTTTGTTATTTTGATGATCTTATTATATCAGGAGCAACAGAACTAGAACATGATAGAGCCCTTGTTAAAGTGTTAAACAGAGCTAGAGATTTAAATATAAAATTTAATAAAGAAAAGTTTCAATTCAAGCAAAATACAGTAAGTTATGTTGGACATGAAATTTCTCATGAGGGTGTGAGGCCAGATAATAAGAAACATATAGAAGCAGTAGTAAAATTAAGTTATCCAAAAACGAAAAAAGAGCTGTTGAGATTGTTAGGATTAGTAAAATATGTTGGAAAATTTATACCCAACCTAAGTAAAATAACTGCACCTTTAAGACAACTTACACAAAATAATGTTGATTTTAAGTTGCAAAGTCAACACTTACAGTCCGTCGATAAGCTCAAAAAATTGTTATCAACGTCACCTATTCTTAAAACCTTTGATAACAAAAAGCCTATCATAATACAGACAGATGCTTCTCGAGATAGGCTGGGTTCTGCATTAATACAAGATGGGGATGTAGTGTCGTATGCATCTCGTAGTTTAAATAATGCTGAGAAACAATATGCCCAAATAGAGAAAGAGATGCTAGCTATATCGTTTGCGTGTGACAAATTTCATACATTTATTTATGGAAGAAAAGTAGTTGTACAATCTGACCATAAACCACTGGAGTCTATTTTCAAAAAAAATTTGCATAAAGTAACTATGAGACTGCAAAGATTAA
>NC_042493.1:111025594-111027698 GCF_005508785.2 Acyrthosiphon pisum
GAGACTGCAAAGATTAAGAATGCGACTGCTAAAGTATGATTTAAGTATTGTGTATACACCCAGGATAGAGAGATGTACATATGCAGACACATTATCAAGGGATTTTTTTAAGCACAGAAGGTGGTAATGATCCTGAAATAGAGTTAGTGGTTCTTGAGTTAATAGAAAGTCTAGCTATGTCGAAAGAGAAACAGAGGTTATTTAAAACAGAAACAGAAAAAGATAATGAACTAAGTACCCTTATCAAATTGTGCAACACTAGTTGGCGAATAACTAAAAATAAAGTTTCACACAACATACAATTTTATTGGAACTTTAAAGATGATCTAATGATAGTAGACGGACTAGTATTTTTAAATAAGAAAGTTGTTGTGCCTGAGGTATTGAAAGATCCGATGTTAAAAATAATACATGAAGGACACTGGGGAATAGTCAAGTGTAAGTCCAGAGCAAGAGAGTTACTGTATTGGCGTGGTATGGACAAAGACATAGAGAAATTAGTTCAGTCATGTACTGTTTGTGCTAAACTACAAAATGCTAAACCTAAGGAACCTTTACTATCTTATCCTGTACCAAACAGATCTTGGGAAAGGTTAGGAGCAGATATATTAGAGTTTGACCATAAGTATTATTTGGTAGTCGTTGATTATTATTCTAACTGTTGTTACATATCTCTAATAAGTCAGCTAGTGAAATAATTTCTAAATTTATGTCTATTTTTGCTAGTTTTGGTAGTCCTGATGTAGTAGTAGCTGACAATGTACCATTTAATAGTATCAAATTTAGGAACTTTGGAAAAGCCTGGAACTTTGAAGTGATTACAAGTAGTCCTAATTATCAGCAGTCAAACGGCTTAGCTGAAAAATTTGTGGGGATTTGTAAAAATATTTTGAAAAAGTGTGTTGAGAGAGTAAGCAATCTCCATATATTTCACTGTTGGAATATAGAAACACTCGTATTGAACGTGTGGGTTTTTCTCCGGCAGAACTGTTAATGTCTAAAAAAATTAAGGAAAAATTACCCATTTTAAAAAGTCTTTTGAGACCAAAATACATTAATTTCAATAAAATGAATAATAGTTTAAAAACAAGAAAAACTGTACAAAAGCATTATTATAATAGGCATACAAAAAAGTGTAACAAATTTATACCACAAGAGGATATATTATTCTTAAAAGATAATGTGGGGTACCTGGAAAAATTATTAAGAAAGCTAATGCACCTAGGTCTTATTGGTTGATTGATTTATGTAAAAAAGAGTTTAGAAGAACAAGTAGACATATAAGAAAAAGAATCCCAGGACCAATTAGTATAAATGGTGAGAGTGATGAGAATGAAAATCTTAAAGAAAAAATTGTAAAAAATAAAGTCACAAAAAATGTAATAGGTGAAGAAAAAAATGTTATTAATTGTAAAAGGCAGCGTAAGCCTAACTTAAAAAAAGATTTTCTATATTATTAATTGGTTTGGGTAATATTCAATTATTCATATTGTATATTATTTGTTATTACATTTGTATTTATTCAAAACTTAAGTGTAAGGGTGTTATGTATGGTCACACTGCTATTCAGTAGGTAACCTAAATTATATATGATGTTACATTCTAACTTATTCTTATTCTCGTCTGTTCCATTGAAATATGTTCGTTATTCTTATGTAATGTATAGTTATACAATTTGTATTATAATTATAGATATAAATACAACTGTCAATTATGTGTTTCATATATTTTATTAATGCAGTTAATGTGAAACATAACAGGTTCGAATAGGAGAACAACAGCGTGCTGGAAATATTGGACACCCACCCCCAGCTCAGCACTAGATGTCGACAAATTAACGATAACTGGTGACCACCACACACGCGCGAAACTCACCGAAGTAGTACGCAACTATCCGGACGTATTCAACGGTAGGGTAGGTCGCACCAGGTTGATAGAACACGACATCCTCCTCAAAAATCAAACACCCATAGCACTCAAACCATATCCCTATACACCGGCAAAACAGGCCACAATCGACACCATGATACGGGGACAAGGAAAAGCAGGGACTGGTAGAACAAAGCACATCCCCGTGGGCCGCACCCATCGTCCTAGCAAAAAA
>NC_042493.1:111028226-111048038 GCF_005508785.2 Acyrthosiphon pisum
AATGGGCGAAGTCTTGAGGGGGTACTTGGACGAGTTCATCCGCGTATATCTAGACGATATAGTGGTGTTTTCAAACACTACGGTTTTTTTGGAAAGGACAAAAAAACGACATCCGACTGTACGTCAAATCGTGTCACATATGCGCGTGTACCAAACCACTAAACACGCGCGCAGACGACCCCGCGACCACCAGAATACCCCAAAATCCCTGGGAGGTGATTAGCATAGACCTCGTGGGCCCCTACCCGCGTACGAGTAGGGGAAAACAATATATACTGGTCGCCACGTACCTGTTTAGTAAGTGGACCGAGGCATACCCCCTCGGAACAGCCACTACAAAAACAATAACCGAAACGCTCGAACGAGAATTCTTTTCACGTTTCGGATACCCCCCCGTATGCTTAAGCGACAACTGCCCACAGTTCGTAGCAAACGATATGCGTAAAGCGATCGAACAGTGAGGAGCCGAGGGCTGGACAACTCCGGTATATCACCCGAGGGCCAACCCCGACGAACGCCGTAATCAGGAATTAAAAAAAGGGCTACGCGCGCTACTCGTTGACGGCAACCACAACACCTGGGACACCAAGCTAGCCCCCAAACTATTTTCGATCAGGAACAGACGCAACGACCGGACAGGATATTATCCACCATCGGTACTCGTCCTCGGGAGAGAGGGCAAAAGGCCGGGGGACTGGATACTGTCGCGGACAGCGGACAACCCGATCGAACAAATAAATATGGATAGGGCGAACCGCAAAACCAAAGTACTAACCGCACCACCTGTAACAGGTGGCCCGACGGACACAAAGTACAAGACAGGTGACACGGTGTACTACAAGGCACACCACCTGTCAAACGCGCACAAAAAATTTCACGCCGGCTTCGCACCGAAATGGTGGGGACCGGTAAAGCTGCACAAACGCGTACGCAAAGGTGTGTTCATCACAGGACCAACAGCCAGCACGCAAAATTCACGTGTCCTGCCTCAAACGGGTGACCACCGCAGCGCCCCAAACACCACCCACCCACCCACCCCATCAACCATAAACCCACCATAGCATTTAGCGTAAACATAATTTTAGTCGGAACAGCACCACAACATCAAATGGAGCGACAACCGCAGACCACACCCAGCACCCTCCAACAAGCGGCGGAACTGCTAGAGCGCAGGCAACAACTGCTGAGGGCGTCCAGCCTGGAGGAGGGCACCAACACCACAATGGCAGCACGGGTACGGCAGATGACCGCGGCGCAGCTGCAGCGGGACCCGGTACTGTGGGCCGCCTACACGCGGGGGTGGGAAGACCGCACCGACGTGTTCCGTAGGGCGACAAGTGGCGAACCAACAACGACAATGCGGCACTACAGGTCCCGTAGCCCAAGGTGGGTGACGACCCGACCGGCGGCCACAGCTCTATCGGCACCACCAATGCCGTCGACGCGGGCACCAGAGCGCCCACCACCCCGACCGCTGATGGAGACGCCGGTACCGGCACCAAGTACAGCGACCATGCCACCACCAAAAACGGCCGCCAACACGCCGAAACCAAGGGCAACCGCGACGCCAACACCACCGGCCAAACTGAATGCCCGCCAACGCTGGAACCAGCAGCGGATGCGGGACCACAAGGCGAAGATGACGTCCCAACAACACCGCCTGGAAAAACCGGCACCACCCGTAAATCCGAACCCGGTACCAACACCAGCCCCATCACAGCCAGACCCTGCGACCTCAGACCTCGCCGTGGTCACGGTGCCGGAAGTGACAATCACTACCGGAACAACCGGAACCACGGAACAACCAACAGCCGCCACCTCCCAAACCGTGGATATGGAGATATCCTCGGAAGAGGAGGCGGAACTGTTAGGAGAGACGGCCGCAGGCATGGCTGACACTGATTACATGGAGGTCAGCCTCACATACTTCAGTCCCCCCACGTCGCCCCAACAAGACTTGACACCACCAGGACCACGTCCGCTGAACACAGCCGGAAAACGTGCCCGCGGACAGGTGTCTAACACAACCACCCTCCACACACGACCCACTACAACACCGGCAACGCCGCAACGGCCGGAACACCAACGCCGTTGGCGGTTTGGGGGAGGGAGTATGACGCGGTCTCGCGCAATAGCTGTTTGAATTCAAACAGGCTTTTTGCGCGGAAGCCGCGCCGTGGCTCTCAAACAAACCGCCAATCGACGACGGACGACGCCAGCGCGCGACACCCGCGGGAGGAACCGTCGCGTCGGCCGGCCGCTCGGCGAACCGGATTGTACGAGTGACTTTTTTTCTACGACTCGCCGCGTACACACGTACGGACTACACCTGTCACCGCGAGTTCCGAAGATCACACACGCTAACGCGATACATCCGCGTATTCATAAAGCCAATATAGGCTCTATCATTACACTGTTTTTTTTTGTTCGATACGTGCATCCAATAAACCTCAACCAGTAAATTGTGTTTGTCTCAGTTTTTTCTCACTGTTGTATTTACTTGGTTACCTCAACTCACATCACCATCATCCACGCGGTACCCCACAGGACCGCAACAACCTATTACATTTTCAAGTTTATTGACCTACCAAAACTTTTTTACTGACAGCAATTAAAAATCAATTGCTTAGGTATACAGCTATCAATAGTTCAAAAAGAATCAAAATATTTTACCAATATTCGGTAAGAATTTTGATGAAATTGGCTTTGTGTAAAAATTCTCATTTTAGATGCTGAGTGGAGCGATGAATGTATATTGATTTTACAATGAAGTGTTTTTTTTTTATTTTAAAACTTTCATCACCTTTTAGGACAGTAAAAATGCTTAGATTTTCTTCAACAGTATCATTTCTGATAGGAAAATGAATACTTTAAGGGGGTCAAAATTCTAAAAAATCCTAATAGTGTTTAAAAGCGCTGGAAAAAGAAAAGAAAAATTAAGGAAAAACGGGAATTTTTACACAAAGATGGTTTTCGACAAAATCGATTTTGGCTTTTTGTATAACTCTACAATACAAATGACCGTAGATACATGCAATTTTCACGGGTTGTTTATATTAGCATTTTATATACACAATAAAATTTTCAAAAAATATTAATTTGTTTTGAACTGTTGAAGGAAATTTTCAGTTTACAATGTTTTTTAGTTTTTTTTTTCTATGAACGTCAATAAAATTTTATTTGTCGGCTAATTAAACTTGAAAATTTAATACAAGGCTCTTAATTTATTGTTAAAGTGAAATTTGTAAAATATTAAAAATCCATATAGTTACATAATATTATATCCATATAGTTTTTCCGTAAGTATTTAAAATTCGGATTTTGACAAAAAGCGTAAAACTCAATGTGTAAATTATTTTGAGATAAAAATTCCTAAAAAATTTTCTTTTTAAGTCTAAGATTTTCAAATGTAATTCAAGATTCCTTATAGGAGTATCTACTTTTATCAATAAAAAAATTTCTATAAGAAAGTCAAATTAAATTTTTATGAGCGTTTAAAGTTCAAATGTTTACATCTTCACTCGACTTCTCATATGTAGCGATTTTCTTATTTTGTTGTAATTCAAAAACGAATAACCATAAATTCTTGAAATGTATATCATATGTTTATATGTTTATTTTATGAATTTTTATACTTGATAAAATTTTCAAAATATTATAACGTGTTTTGACTGTTTGTGAGCAATTTAAAAATTGTTTTCTAAACATTCCAACAAAATTTTATTTGTTAGGCCAAAAAGCACCAAAGTTTATTACAAAGCTCCTGATATATATTGCTTAAATAGCAGTGTAAAAATTCAAAAGCACAATTTTTTTTTATATGTATTTAAAGTTCAATTTTTGACAATATTTATCATATATTAATATTTAAAAATGATTTTGTAGTTAAAAAAATATGTAAGGTACGGCAGAGCGATATCCACTTACCCACCTCTTTTCCTTATATTTTTTTAGTTTTTACCACCTTTTTGAAAACAACTTAAATTTTTTATTTCTACCCTCCCCCCCACCCCAAAAAAAAAATACTAGATTAATTTTCTCATCAGCAAAAAGATGCTGAAGTAGAAAATCGGACACCAACATTGTTTTGCTCCGGTCAGAATCTTAAAAAATAACTTAAATAAAAAAAATAATAAACTAGAAGCTATGTACCTATGTTATTAACTTCAAACGTTTTAAGAATGTACTGTCATTGTACCTATATATAAATGTTAAATAAATAATAAACATAATTTAATTTAACACATTTTTTTTTCATAAAATATTAGATGGGTGGGTGGGTAGTTAGAATAAAATCTTTGCTCCTTGTGTGAAAATAGCTCGCCTCGCCACTGGTTGTAATTTTTGTTTATGATTTTGTATATTTAATTCGTGAATCGTGGCTATTGTCATTCCTTTTGGAATATTCCTATATACGTTGGAATAATTGTATAAGATTACTTCGCTAGAATAGTCTACTATCTGGGTTAGAAGCATTAAATGTTTTTCGCTGCGTAAGCGGTCTGTACGATTTATTTTATACTATGTTAGTATATCTTTGCTTGTTGCGTATATTTTTAATTTTGACTTTGATTTTGGTGCAATAGTAATATTGTCGTTAGATTTTATTTTTATTTTATTTTTATTAATTTGGGTTGCATTCGTGATGCTATCAGTTGTGTAAATGTTTAAATTATTATTTTCATTATATTTGTACCATATTTCGTCCATTTTTATAGTATTATTCTTAAATTGTATTTCTTTATTTTTAAAATCGATTATTAAGTTGTATTTGATATTAAAATCATTTCCTAATAGTAATTTGCAATTAAGTCCTTTCAAGACGTATACCTTGATTTTATATTTAAATTTATTGATTTTTATTATTAATTCAGTCGTTCCTATTTGTATTAGTTAATTATTACCCGCACCTGTTATTCTTAAGCCCGGTCCAGACCAAGAAACATTTATAGGAAACATATGTGTTGAATGTAAACAACACACCCTGTAGATTATAAGCAAATTATTCATACTGTAGTACAGCAGACGCTGAATAGACATTTTATATTTCTATAGCATAGTCGTTCTATGTAGTAGCCTGTAGGACGATTAGTCGTTGCTTTATATTACGCCTCGGAGCACTATAGTTATTCATATCAATATACAAATTATTATTATATTATTACATATATCCGATCTTATTTTTATTTACCTTTAGCTTCTGTATATCTGTATACTTCAACTGTATACTTTCTGACATTGTCGTCGACAAATATTTATGTTACCGTTTATAACAGGAAATCAGAAACATTGTCGATGACTATGGGTGACCTATATGGGCACCACAGTCTCCGTCTCCGGGTACGTTTTCAGTTTTTATGAACGAGCCAGCGATTAGGGCGATTTCGTTCTTTAAATTATCGTTGATTGTGTTATTAAAATTTTTACCTATCGTAATATTAGTAGTTTGTGAATCATTGTTTTTAAAATATTTATTTTGTTTTTCGTTCTCATTCTTTGGCAGTAGGCATATTATAATTTTTATTTGCGTGTCTTGAAAAATAAACTTAATCATGGTAGAAATAACTTTCCAATCCTTTTTGTTTTGTCCAGTGCAAATTTTGCCTTTTGGATAATGCTAAAGTAGTAATATTATTCTCTATACAAAATGTCCTAGTGTTAATAAATTGTTGTACTAAAAATGTTAGAGTAGGTACGCTGGTTTATTATTTATTTTTTGTTATGAGGTATAGAACCCATTGACTTCCGTTTTTCAAATAAGCAATTTCGGGGTTTTTTTAGTCTTGGTCTATTAAATTTTGTACGTTGTTAAATTTATTTCTAAATTGTAATGCTATCCCTTTCGACATAGTAAGGCATTGGCTTACGCAATGGCCGATTGTGATATAATTTGGTAATGAATTTTTGTATTTTTTTAAATTATTCATTTCGGTACATAGTTGATCAATTTTATTTTTATAATAACTGTCTATACCTACCTTCTAATTTTGTATTTAAACGTTTAATTTCTTGATTGCTGTCCTTTGTTTCGGTATTTAATTGCATTACTTGTTTGTTCAAAATTGACGTGTATTCGCTGAGTCCTGAGTTTCTTTAATTAATTCTAAATTGCATAAGTTCATATTTTTTTCAAATTTTCTTTTAACTTTTTTAAGTTACTGTTGTCGTGAAGCGAAATTGCGTCACAAAACGTAACAAAACTAGAAATTGACTCTAAGTCGTTTTGTTTCCTATTTTCTAATTTGTCTTTTAATATTATAGAATATCCTATAGGTTGAAATTCGTTTATGAACTCGCTTTTTAGATTTTCCCATGACCAGTTTCCTCCTTTGTTTTCCAAATTTTGTAAAAATTTGTTGGCAGTATCTTTCAAAAATATTGATAAGAATATTATTTTTCCATTTTCATCCCAATTGTTTATCTGGGCTGCTTTTTCGTATTTTCTAATAAATGTTTTGATATCTTCTTGTCCGGAAAAACTATCTGGTTTAATTATCATTTTTTCCATTTTGTGTTTTGGATTTCTATTTGCTAAGTTATTTAATTTTTCAGGTGTGCTTTCTATTACAAATTTTGAGTTGCTAAAGAAGGTGGTATTTAAGTTCGATTCAGATTTAATTGGACTTTCGATATCTTTATATATAATATGGTTTATTTTGGTTGTTTCGTCGTTAAGATCTAAGTTTATTAAATTATTACTATAATTATTATCAGAGGTTTGTTCTAAATTATTTTGATATAAATTATTACTAGTGTTTAAAATGTTATCTGCTTGAGTTATTAATTTGCCTGCGTTAGTGTCTTAATCGTTTGTTATTTTGTATAACTTCGTTGTTAATTGTTGTTGTCCTATTCCTAACGCTATTACTAGTTTCCGGACTTGAATCGCTTAAATTACTTTGTATAAGTAATTCTCTAATATCGATTTTATATTTTACTGAATCTTTTTGAATTTTGAGTTTTTGTTGTTCACTTAAGGTTTCTTCTATGTCGTTTATTTCTACAACCCCTTTATAATATCTTGCTTTCTGTGAAGCTGTCAGCTGTATAACCAATTAATTATATTCTAATAATGCATTTGATTATTCTAATATATTTTAGTATAGTCGACCGTTACGTCAACAAATACATATAAATAATTTAATTATTTTGTTGGATTTTATTATTGATAAAAGTATATAAGTACCTACCTATTAATTTTAATACAAACATTTAATTTAAAATTATAGGACATTTATCAAATTACTATGTTAAATGTTAACTTTTAAAAAAGGTAGGTATAATTTTTAATTTTATATGAAAAAAAAGTAATTTATTTTTAACTAAATTAAGTTAGGTACTTTTAAATTGGCTCTGTATACCAACTGAGCTATTAGCTCTTATCTGGTATACGGAATAGCTATAATTAATGTAATTTATTGTAATTGTGTAATTGTTATTGATTAGTCTGAATAATTTAATAAATAAATAATGATATTATATTAACTTATACATTTTTAATTAATAATACTCAAGTTACCATTTACCAGTTCTTCTTTATACTGTAGAGCATTATTTTCTGCAGTTGGTGTTAATAACTCCTCAACTACAGCTACATCTTCAATACTTTTTACTGGCAATAGACCAAAAAAAGGTGATGGAATTGCTGGCGTTGGTGTTGCCAAGGCACGAATTCGATTGCCAGCTGTCATTATTTTCTGCACCTTGTTGTCCAAACGCTGAAGAGCAGCAGTGATTCTCATAATTGTCATAATATTAATATCTCTATTAGATTTTTTTTCAATAATAGATATCAGCACATCAATTTTTTCACAACAGCAAACTGAAACATAATTATTGTAAAAAAAAAAAGCTAATTAATGTTTTATTTGAGTAAATTAACAAAACTCAATTCTACAAAAAAGTTGTACTCTTATGGAATTAAGATTTATTTATTTATTTAAACCAAAACCATTATTAGCCAAAATAGTATCAAAGTAAATTATTAAACTAGGGGGAGAAACATTTTAAAAATTGATTTATTTAGTCAAATATTAATAAAAATGATTTATAATTAATTATATAAAAAATATGTGTACCGTTTGAAGTAGATTTCTTTTCTACATCTTTTTCACCACCTATAAAATTGTCTTCCAGATAATTATGTGAACTTGGAGCTGTTGTTGTTAAAAAATTAAACAAACTGTTATTTGTGCTTTGTGCCAAGGTTCCGATTAAACTATCATTTTGATCAGACAAATCTTCTAAATGAAATACAAAATTCAATATTAATTCACACAAAATCAAAATTTTTGTACAGGGAAATAAATTAAATTAAACTTTAACACTTATACATTTATTCATGCAGTTCCATGAATAATCACTAAATATTTAATGAACTAATAGTAAGCAAATGTTCCTTCAAACGTCATTTACTGGTCTATCATTAGTTAATTTATTATATTAGTTTAAAAAACACCTTTCAATTAAATATAATATAATTAATGATTACAGTTTGAATTCTATAGACTATTAACTTTTTTGTATGTTATGTGTATATATATAAAATAATATTTTTGTTTTGAATAATGTGAGAAAAATATTATTTACCTGGTATTATATTATTTATTGTAAATGACATAATAGTAGACACCGCACTTGAGGTTGGTGATACGTCTTCTATTAGTGTGTCATTGGTTTCCACACCAGATTTGGAATGTGCAGTTATTTCATACGAATTATCTATATTGCACTCGATACCTAATGCCGGTGGTTCTGGAAGTTGAACAATTGTAGTCAAATTTGTATACACTTTATCTTGTACTGTGTTTTTTTTATTTTTTTTTTTTTGGCTCCATAAATTCAGGCTCAAATATTTTTTTGGCAATAATTTTCCTTCTGGAACAACCAGCCAACTGTTCGCTTCCTATATCATCACTGTCTTCCGAACCTGACCAAGCTTTTGCAACCCTCCCTGCTTGTATTTCATTGGCTAAAACAACAAATCAAATTAATGCTAGCAACGTAATATCAATTACAAAAAATAAATAAATAATAATAACAAATAGAAAAAATGGAGCAACTCACTAAAAGGTCCTGCAACTTTTTTTATATTGTAGAATACACCATCTCTATCATTTGGGACATAACTTTCAATAATCATCTTTGTTATTTGTGTAGGATTAAAGTGTGTTTTGGTTTGGTCATGCTTAGTCAATGGAAACCAACACTTTCCAGTATCACTGTCACCAAGCAAAGACAACCATTCTAATGGCACTTGTTGAATCTCCTGAGTGTCCAAAAATAAAACAACAAACCAAGACCTAAAACCAATATAGTTATGAATTCAGTTAGAGTGGTTAACATGTTTCTATTACATTTACATAATATATGTATTTAAAATTTATTATAATACACAAACATAATTCAATTTTTAAAAATAATAAAAACTCATTTTTTGTTATCTAAAGTACAATATATAATTGACTTACCATTGAAATTCCAAATTGGACGACTATTAAAAAGAAATAAGGAATAATATTTACAGAGTAGAAAATTATTTAAGATATATATTTAGAGAGTAGAAAATTATTTAAGATATTGAATAATAATATAATAACAATTATAATAATAATAATAATAATAATAATAATAATAATAATAATAAAAATGAAAATATTAATAAGGATTCAGTTATATAGTTATGTAGTTAAGTTGTAAAGATATTACTGAAAATGTAATAAAGGCATAACGATAGAATTTGTATTGTTTAGAGGCAAATTCATCATTTTTTTTTTTTAACTTATCAAACTTCCATGACTGAGGTGGCCCAAGTCGAGAGGCTGCATGTATACCTAATAATTTCGAAGAACATGGAGTATTAAAATATTCTGTGAGTTTTTCATATCGTCTGCCAATGACTACTAAAGAATGATCGGATTTTGAAGTTGCAATATTCTCAATCAGAATTATGTCACCATTTTCTAACATGAAACAATTATCAGCATTGTTCAATTTTACTATAAACTTATCATTTTTCCAACCTGTATATTCTGGTTTACAAGTTTCTTGAATAATAGGCCTATTTTTATTATTTGTATGAACATGTATAGAACCATTTTTTGAATTTAAACTATTCTTAGACAATAATAAAATTCTAGATTCAGCATACCTACGGGCCAATTGTTGAAGTGGTTTTACACCACTTTTAATTTTTTTTTTGAGAGGCTGCATAAAACTTTCAAAAGGGAATGCAGAAAAATTATTTAATGATCCAAATGTTAGCACATCATCAGCTAAATGAAGCATTATATGAATATTATGAGACATAAAGGCATTTCCATAAATTTCAGCAAATTGAGACACAAAATAAGTTAATAATTTTTTTGCAAATAAAATATATTCTTCAGATAGATTATCTGTCGACATAATTCTTATAGCAACACACAAAACTATAAAATGGTTGTAAACTTTTTTCTCTAAAATATTATGAAAAATGACCATACCGGTGTATAAAAGGCATTGTCTAAGTTCTGTTGCTTTCCAACGAGAAGCATCCTGCAATGGATGTTTTCGGCTATTTTCATTGGGACTACGTTGGAAATCTTGAGGGATATATTGTCCTAACTCGTTCAATTTTGTATCAACAGCAGAAATTAGAACTTTTGGAAGATTTTGACTGTGTGGTTTAATTCCACCAGACTAAAACATTAAAAGCTTTTTAGTTACCCCAATTAATATACAATGCATATAATCAAATGGTATCCCAGAAACTAAATTGAAGTTTGGAATATCTGAAAGAATTGTTTTATCCAAATGGAAGTTAAAAATCTGAATAAGATATAAATGATTCATGAGTTCTTAAAGCTGAACATAAATCAGGAAAATATACTCGATTATTTCCATATTGACCAACAGTATAGCAACGATTACAAGAATTTTTAGCCGTATGTCCCTATACATTTAGAGCAAAAGATTTTGCAGGTGTGTCACATATTAGAGCTTTCAGTTGAACTTTAATAACAATGTTGTTATAAACAATACCAGTCTTATAAAAAAAAATTAATTCATTAACTAAATCTGACAAAAATTCATTACTATTTTGTGGCTTGAGTTGCCCATAATATGCTCCAATAATAAACACATCTCGACTTTTGCCTAAATTAGAAAAATAACCCAGACAAGGCCACAGCTGACTAGGAGGATTTTTAGATAAAGGGAGTCCATCAATTCCTACCACCAACATTAAAGTAGATGGAAGTGATAAATTATCATATACTTTAAACAATTGTTCTATTTCATTTTTTAGTCCAAAATGATGATATATACCTCCACTAATTTCTTTCACTAAAGTTGTGGTAGGTGTTCGGAGTAATGTACGTGAATCTTTAGGCAAACCTTTAAATTGAGGAAATAGAGATAGGTATACTTTTCAGAAAGTCATCTAAAGCCAAATGAGTTATATCATGGCGAACAGCCCATCTAGCTATAACCAATTCGAGTCCAACTACATCACTGCCACTATCAACAAACTCAGAAGTAGATTCATTGTTATCAGAAGAAGTATTTTCAGTAAAACTGTCATTATTATCAGTATTAAGAATATTATCTTCATTAGATGGAAATGAATTAATGGTACAATTATGCATTTCTACATTAGGATTAGGTGTAGGATTGGGTAAAGTGTTTAATTGTAGTGATAGGATCGGCAATGTTTGAGTGGCATTGTAGTTATCATTGTCACTACTTGATGATGATGGAAATAGAGAAGAAGCTTCAACTGCAGCTCTCTTTCTGCTTCGGTAACGCGTTGCTTTACTTAAGTGGATATTAGGCCTAGAGTAAATTCAATACATAGTATAATAATTTTAACTATTTAAATTATACTTTACTTGAATACATAAAATACATCAATATACCAACCTATTAATGAATATAATAAAACAATAATTATCTACATTTATTATTGTCTTAAAAATGTATGATTGGAAAGCTATAGTACAACCTAATACTTGTATATTTTAATTTATAGCGTATAACTCAAGTCATAATATAACTAATAAATTTATATATAGGTATACCTACCTATATATAATTAAGTGTAGTACATACCAGCTATCAATTAGGAAAATTAAATTGTATTATTTACTACTAATAAGGTAAATAATTCCTAGCTAGTTTTTAAATGTATCCAAGAAAAGAAAAAATATATAAAAAGTATTATTATATTGGTAAATATAATTTTAAAAAACCAAATTAGAGTAAAAAAGGATAATGTTTGAATCATACAATCTCAAATAGTTGAATTAAGAGGCATTTATAAACATAAAAAAAATATTTTATTTTAACCATTGATTTAATAGAACCTATATATCTATATATATATGTGCTCTTTACAACGACAGGCGAGCAGAAGTGTTAATAATATATCTATTACCTATATAAATATTTATAGACTGACAAGTGTACTTATATATAAGCATATAAGTACTAGGCATATAGTAATTATTAACTTAAGTTAGAAGATACTGTAACAATTATTTTTGTAGTATAGTTCCAAAATTACATGTATATTTTCCTTGTTTTATACATTTAAACAAGCATTTTTCAGAGAAATAAATAATATTAGTATAATAAACATAGTATATTAACTAGTACTCATAGTACTTAGTTTTTCCAGTTAAGATAAAATGCTACAATTATATATATATATATAAGGTATACCTAGGTATTGTAATTGTACATACTATTAGTATAAATAGTATATGTAGTAGTGTTCATTGCTTGTATAATTATATACCTACATATTATAATCTACCTACATCGTAATTAACTATTTTATATTTCCTATTTATTTTATCCATTATTTTAAGTCGCTTAAGTATTTATTGTAAATTTACAATAAATACCTAAGTACTGCTCAATTATTTATTTGTTAACATCGTAATATATTTATATTATAGTAAATATACTTATACTTACATTATTATGAAATCACTTATTTAACTGTCGAATATAATATAACGTCACACCATTAAAAATCTTAGTGTTTTATGTCTCGCTGCAGTAAAAAATATGATTATGATGTTCGTACACGATGAAGAAATTGAACTTAATATAAATTTTTAATGATAACAAAGGTATACCGCGTGGTTATAGTTCTGTGCTTAACCGTTAAACGATAGGAGCACCGTAATAAAATATACGTTTGCTCTTTAATTGAACTGTACTTTTTTACACTGAAGCACACTATATGAACTAAAATATATGTTTCATTTATATGTAGTCGTTTTCACCGTAACATTTTACACCATCACATGTATTCTGAACCTAAACCAACTATTTGTGTCCCCTTGCACTGTGTATGCACGGTGCTTTAGGCACGGTTCTTCGACACCGACTCTGCATTAAAAATTTGCTACTCGGGATATATATATGGATACTTATGAAACTATATGGCACACATATATAGTATATAATATATTATAATAAGAAAAAAAAATTAAATATTAAGCATGATGTAGAGAAGCGGACTTTTTACATTTTTAAATTTGAGAAAACATAACACGATTGCATATTTTTGACTATATTATGTACCTATTACGTTAGGTATTACTTATTATTAATGTTGGGAAATTTTTTGAACTTAATTTATATAATTTGTTTTTTGTTTGACGTGCGTCGTTCAATAAATATTTCATACTGGGTATATGTACCTACTAAATTATTATTATTTTTACTATCATTATAAGTAAATCTTATTTCTTTATTTTTGTAGCCTGCACCTCACAAAAGTGGACATGACGCGCTAAGCTCAAACCCAAAAGAAAAACCCTCATATGCAGTGTTGAGACTTATCTAGATAAATTTATCTAGATAAAAAATTACTCATCTATTATCTAATCTAGATAACTATAGTGCCATTTATCTATTAGTTATCTTATAGGTGACACATTTACTTATCTAGATACATTTATTTAAATCATAATATTCATTTTCCACGAATTATTCATACATTATTCATTTTTTTTACTAAAATTGTTCTTACAGAACACTATCCAATCTGCAATCAGTACATGTTATTAATATAATATTATACTCATAATATTACCATATTCCCATGTTTTACCAGCAAATTTTGAGTTGATACGTACTTTGAGGATTGAGACATTATTTTACGAAGTTTTTCGACAAAATAAATTGTGTGCCTAACTGCACATTTGCAATTTAAAAATACTAAAAAAAAAATTATCTATAATATTATCTAGATAAAGGTTAGATTATCTTTATCTTATCTAGATAAATGTAAAATATATTTATCTTTATCTGTATCTAGATAATTTTTATAAAATCATCTGCATGTTATCTAGATAAAATTTTCGTTATCTATTCTCAACACTGCTTATATTATGCCGAAGCCACAGCGAACACCCCATCATCCGACCAACCACTGCGAATCGTCACTAGTTTCCTTAACGAGTTAAAATTAGTCCTAAACCCCCTCCTAGCTGCTCTAACATGCCTAATAAACAAAATCCCACCCCTTATCAATCCCACTCCTTAATAAATTAACACGCATCACATAAATATGTAAATATTAATATATTATTGTAAGCTCATTGTTACTTCTGTTTAACTTAAAATTATTAATTGTTAATACTATCCTTAGTACTTATAGAAATATTTTTTTTCAATTATCACGTTAATCTGCTAAAATGAATATTATGTAATTTGTCAAATATCCCTAGATATAGATAGCGTATGTCTAGAAATGTCTTACGTTTACTTAAATAAAAAAAAATATATAGTAGGTATTTAAAATTTGGCGGTATCATTCAATCTATGGTAACAGATATTGTAAATATTTGATATAACTATTATAAGTGATAATGCAGCCAAACATTTTGCTGCAATGAGACACTCGTGACTCGTCAAAATATTAGTTTTGCGTAATCGTTGTTGCGTTTGCTCAAATATTAAAGTTAAAAAGTGCAGTATTTCGTGTTGGCTTTTCTCAAATATTAAAAGGTAAAAAGTGCGCAATCGTGTTGTGTTTTTTTTTTCAGGTAAAAAGGTTAGAAGTGCGCAGTCGTGTTACACCCGTAGAGAAGATAGGTAATAATATATACATTCTACAATAGAGAATAGAATATATTAACAGTTGAAATATAATAATACCTATATTCCTAACAACAATACTTATAAATCGATAATATTCTATTTTTAATTTTAATTTACCTAATTGTTTGTATTTACACAGGTATTAAGACTTACTTAATTGCTTGTAGATTGTTAAATAATATTACGTACATTCTCAATATGTTAAAATGCCTTTCAATGTTTGAAATGTTTTCTGCCAGAATGCAATAAACTGGCTATGCCAGTAATTACAAAACGTTAAAAGTAGTTTACATTGTACCTAATTAAATAGAATAATTCCTTTAAAATAATTCGGTATGCAGTCTACCGAAAAGTATCTGTTTCGGTATGCGCTCTAGCGAAAAGTGTCCGCATGTGCTCTACATTCTACATAGGTCGTTTTGACTGGGTTTTAATTTATATTTATATTTTTTTATATTATTTTATTGATGAATATTTACAGACAAGTGTCTGAGTCAGTTATTTTATATTTTATATTTTATTAATGATTCTTCACGGACAAGTGTCTGAGTCGGTATGATCTACAGTCGTCATACGTCATTTTATTTTATATTCATTGAAAAACGATTATTCACGATCTGAATTTTTTCTAACATTGCGAGAAAAAGGTACGGACTGTTAGAAAAAATTCAGACGGACTGTCTTGACGGTAAAGTTGCCAGCAATAGTGATAAAGATGAGACTGCAATTGATTAAGAGGAACACCCTTCATTTTCTTCAATAATTTAATTTTCGCATCCGGATATGACCTCTCAATGTTTTGAGTTTGGGCTCCTGTATTTGCATTCACATATGAGACCTGGTGATTTACCGTCTTGTTTACAAAACCTCGGCTTGTGAGACATCTATATGCAGTCCAATCATCAGAATGAATTTCTGACCCTGCCTCGCATCCACGTTCAATTATTGGTAGAAGTGTTTCTCGATCACGTCGATGAACATAAAAATAACGGCAATCATTTCCATTTTTTAAACCTAATACCCAGTATATTATACTCGTAACGAACAACCTTCGTGAGCGTTTTGTGATGACTATAATAAAAGTAAATCCAGCAGTAATACAATTTAAAGTAAAGATAATTATTGATTATCAAGATTATTAACAGTTGAAAGAAATACCCTACATATTATATAAAACCGAAGCAGATAACGCATATACAGTAATTTTATTGAACTATTCTATAGAACTAGTTGAGTCCACAAATCATGGACTATTTTTCATAATCGGAATTAATATAAGAATGACAAATGGTTCCTCTTGGAAGTAAATTGAAATCCCATTTGTAGCATAAGTTTCTTTTTTTTCTTCTAGTTTCTAAAATAAATAAATAAATGAAAATAATTACAATTTTAAGTAATAGGCTGTAAAGAATGTAATGCAAAATTTGAATTAATTACTAACATCAAAGTTATTAACTATAGAAAATAATTTGTAATAAATTATACTCAATATTTATTACACAATAAAACAGAACACTTATTAAATATCTGTAATTTATCAGTAATGTCAAGTCATATGCTAATTTTAGTATTTCCACTCATAAATATCAAATGCCCAAATGAAAATGAATTGTTGAACGTTTTTGATTTTTAATATAGGTACAACTATAACATTTAGTAACTAAAAATATATGCAAAATTTAATACTAATATTACTAGAAAAGTTGAAGAAAGAAAATAACTGTGAAGTAAAATCTGTAATATTATACTTATGAAAATATAAGAGTCTACTGAATTTGGATTACAATTCTGATGTAGTGTGATAACTATTAATTATAAAATGATACAAATATTTTTTTGTGTATACTTCGGTTTATAACCCTGTTTATAAAATACATTTAAATAAAATAATAATAACTTTTATTAAAAAAACCAACTGAATTAGTGGTCAATTTTAATTGATGTTAATATTAGAAATGGACAAATCGTATATTCAAACTTTGCCTAATCCATTCTGTTATAAATATTATACAATCACCTTATGTTTTATTTACATCAAATGACACTACCTATTATAACAAATCGACATAAATTTTACTTTAAATCTGTCATATTGTTATTATTAATATATATTTACTGTAATGCATCTGATATTTTCTTCCCATCATAAAATAATCTTCAAATGTACTTTTTAAATTAACATCTGGATTCAAAACCGTAGCGCTTCAGCAGTATCAATATTATGATTACGAGTATTTGCAATAGTTATCATACCTAAGTATTTATTCTATAAACATGAAATATTAAATGTAGATATTAGTGGGTATATAATTTAAAGTTTAATCTTTTCAGTAAATTTTAAAAATGTGTGATGTGCCTAATAATGTAAAATTTCAGGCATTTTATAATCAAGAAATTTCTAATGATAAATGTCTGTAAATGTCTGAAATTTTAAAATTGAATATTTTTTAATAGAACTTACTTTTTACTGAAAGTGTGTAAAAATTAGGAATATTTATTGAATTTTAAAGAATATTTCATAACGTTAAAAATAATGTAGGTACTATACAAATTGTATTAGTTTAAATGTTTTGGTTTTCAACATAATTAATAAGTACAGAGGTAATGATAATATTTAATATTTGCGCAGTATTACCTATATTATTCTGCATTCACAGTATTGCTGTTTTTATCATAACAAAAATAATTATGCTATTGTACAAATGGTTCAATTTTTTCCTTGGAAATTTCTTTTGGACATTTCTGAACTGAAATTTCCTACTTACATCACTAGATATACCTACTACTAAGATAAATAAATAGTACCTAATTTCATGTCTTTTAGTTGATTATTATTATTTTTAAATTCAGCATTAGACCATATTTTTATACCTACAACTAAAATGTAATTGCTAATATTTTACCCACTTTCACAAAAGGGTCACTTTTTGTAGTAGAGACAGTGTCTAATTTCACTAAAATTTTAATAGATGCTTGACAATTAGTATTCTTTGATTGACCTCTTTTGTTAAGAGGCTGTCAACGCACTATTTGTTTTCTCTCTCTGGCTCACACGCAACATAGACAAAATGCATTTTTGCAAAATCATTTTTTCTATGTGTTTAAGTAATCTTAGAGTAAAGTCACCCATGACAAAAAAGATAGAGAATAATACTTTTGAGGGAATGACATCATTTAAATTTACAACATTTTTTTATTTATTTTGAAAGTAGAATTCAAAGTCAAATAATAATAAAATATAAAATCGATATTTCATTCCCTCAAAAATTTTATTCTCTATCTTTTTTGTAATAGGTGACTTTACTCTAAGATTACTTAAACGCATAGAAAAAATGATTTTGCGTAAATGCGATTTGCCTATGTTGCGCGTGGGCCAGAGAGAGACAACAAATAGTGCGCTGACATCCTCTTAAACGTTCTGTCAACTTTATGGTGAGAACTATGGTGGCAAACATAATTTTTCTGTAAAGTAGTGTCATAAAACATTAAGATTACACTTCTGATTCATAAATGTAATAATTTATTTACATCATATTTACTAGGTATCTACTTACTTGCATTGAATATTGACCTATTGTTCATACATTCCTCCAAGTATTCGTTTTTGTAGAAAATTCTTCTACCCACTTTCCAATATTGTGTATATTATATTATGTTTAATATTTATTTAAATTCGACTGAACAATAGGTATTGAGCCATTTTTTACAATAGTATTTTTAAAAGAGGAAGGCATATCATCAGAATCAACAGAAAGATTAATTTTAAAATTAATTTACGGAACACTCAATTACACAATGCACTGTATGTACATGGACTATGAAGAAAATACACCATATCACCATACCAATTTAATTATTATCACATATTAGGTATTAACAACAGTAAGGTTTCTACAAAATACCTTACTGAGTTGCTAAAAATTGATATGTAAAAAATGATTTTTTGATAACTTAAAAAAAAGTTGGGTATCATATTTGATACTTTATATATTCTTGATGACCTCATCAATATTTTAATTAATTATTAATTACCTTAATGCACATAATAGTTTAATTAATATATTTCATCATTAAATACATATTACATGAAAATATCTTTAAAAAGTACTACCCCAAGTAGCAAAAAAATATTTTTTAAATGTTTAAAAAATGTTAGAAAAGGTACTGTGACATTACTGTTTTAGCGTGCAGGTTATAAAAAATATTATACTATTCGTAAACTATCATATTATGTTTATAAAAGAAATGCTTAGGTAACTTAAAACGTTGTTTAATTTTTATTTGACTATGACAGTAACATTAAGTTATGATACTTAGGGCCGTTATTACAATGTCCTGCTAAGGTGTACGCTAACGTAGCGGATACATTTAGCGGCTGCTTTTTAATATTCCATATTACAATGTACCGTTACGTAAAATGTTACCGCTAACTACGAGATAGCGGTCACTTTACTAGCGGCAAGCTTTATTGCCCGTTAAAGTAGCTAGCGGGAAGAATCCATAAAGTATAAGCACTGGATATTTATATTTTTGCATTTACTTTGCGAATTTATTGTGATGTTTTTTTTTTATCAGTTAGATCTATTCTGAAACTCATTTGCTGCTGTGTTTTCTACAACTGTGCCATGACAGTATGACACTGTGTTCTTTTTATTTTTTTGGCCATAAAATATTTAACTTAAAATGAATAATATAAATAATTTGATTGGGTTT
>NC_042493.1:111048377-111055612 GCF_005508785.2 Acyrthosiphon pisum
GTCTAGCACGGAACCACAAAAAACCAAAAACTAATATCAATTATCAATATCACAAAACATTTTATTAATCATTATCAGCTGTCACATAACAATTAACAGCTGCTTCATTATGAGCCAATGAAAATATTCGTTACTTTTAGAAATATTAAACTAATGGTTAGTACTAGCGGTAACATTGTAATAATGGTTTGTTTTAAACTCGTCACTAAAGTCCCCGCTACGTTTAACTGCACGCTAGCCTAACTGACAGATAAATATAATTTATCGGGAAATTGTAATAACGGCCCTTATTCAGTCAACTTAATTTAATTAACATTCTGCAGACTGAATTATTAAGAAGGTAGGCAAGTGGATGTCGCTCTGCTGTACAGTAGGTTACAAGTGGGTCACTTTAATTGATGGCGTTAAATTTAAATTCAAAGATATAATATCCTATTTAAATTTGATTTAAACTTTTTTGAATAAATTCAAAATAGCCAATTTGTGAATCTGATTATAAGAATGATTTGGATGGTAAAAAAATGTATCTAAAGCAAGTAGTTTATTTTTTAGAATTTTTTTAAATATCAATATTTTTTCAAATAAATAAATCTGGAACGCAAAAACTATTTAAAAAATATTATTTTTGGAAATTTGCTAGCATGGGTATATTTCTTAAGCTGTTTACTAATCATATAATTTTAACAATTTTTGTCCTACGTTTAAGTAGCATTTTTTTTTATTTTTGGTCAAGTCTTTCATTTACACCTTGTATAACCGAATCTTATTTTAACTTTTCAATCTTTAATTTGAAGATTTTATAATTTTTTAATTACAATAATTGATAATTTTCGAGATTTTGTGAAATTTCGTCCGAATTTCTGTAAAAAATAACTGTATTAATTTATTTTTTTTTTGGATTTTTTGGTTACCTAGGTATTGAACCTAATAGAGTAATGGAATATACTAAAAAAGTTAGTGATAAAAATAATATGAAAACTAATAAAATAATAGTGGATACATTTGTTAAACAAGATATGGATAAAAAAAAATAATTTTTAATTTTGAAAGATATAGAAAGCATAATGGTAAATGGTAGGTAAGTAGGCCGGTACCTAATTATGTATACAAATAAATAATTTAATAATGTTCTTAAAAAAATTAAAATTTGTTTATAGGCATACCTATTATTACAACCTTATTTATTTATTTTTAGTATGAACCTCAGAAATAATTATAATTATAATTTTATTACATGGTAGTAGGTAACTAAAATGTATAATTAATTTAATAACTGAATGGTAATAACTAATTATAGTATAATAAACTAAATTTGCTTAAAGATAAAACAGTTTGTGTACTTAATGAAAAATCTCATAAATGCTTATTAGTAATTGATGATTTGATTAAAGGGATTCGATAACGCGATTTTCTGTTATTGTCTAACACACACGCGACATACGATTTTAGACTGGTTCTTTTCCAAACATACCAATTGATCTAATAAAGTGATAAGAATTCTAAAAACAGATTTGAATTTGTCGTCAAGTCTACTTGAAATTGACTTTTTCACTCTATGGGTTTTATTTTATGTGCAGAATGGTAATATGCAACCTGAGTGTCAAGTGTCGCTTCTATATTGTTCTATACGTAGTGGCCTCTCTACATTATTATAACTCGCGTCAGATTAGTGCCTCCCATCATTCCCAACCATGGTCGTAGTTCGCATCATTTCATTGGCTGTTAAATTACCCGTACAAAATACAGCGGCGAACCAGTGCTGCCAATAGACGGGGTGTGGAGTGGTCGGCGAACACACTATGTCTTCTGTTTTGATACTTATAATTATTTCATGTAGGTACCAAAATCGTCTCGTCGTATTCTGTTGGAAACTTGGAAGTTTGACGTTAAATTCGAAATTATCGCAAGTGGCAAAGACAACGGTGTTCCGAGTTTGACGTTAGTTCGTCGCTAGTCCGTTCGTAGATTGTTTAAGTTTTTGTTGTAACCGCTAAGACTAAAGAATTTGTACAATTTTTACATAAAGTCACTGATAAAACTGCAACACAGTAAGTATCTCTCGCACATAGTATGTCGGCTTCAATGTATTATACGTAAAACAGCTATCATTCCTAGTCTATTATATTATACGTCTATGGTCTTACAACTATCGCGACATTTATAATTCAAACGATTTTTACTCCAAAATCTGTACCCAATCTCAGCGAGTCCAACGGCCCCCGAGTTTCACTTAGAGCTTGTAATTAATATCAAACTAAATTTGTCATAATGACAGTCTAATGTCTATAACAAAAAGCTGTATCGTAGCTGTTTTGGTGAGATTAAAATTCAGATTTCGAATGATATTTTTTCACGGTTGGAAGAGGCACACCTGACAACCGCAACCTTGGTCGAAGGTACGTCCTATGGTCCCAGAATCAATACGCATGCGCAGAACTTCACCCGTCTATGTGGAGGGGACTGTCTACGCGTCATCTCGTACTGTTAGCTCAGTGCGTTCGTTTTTTTCTTCCATTTTTCTTTTCAATTTATAAGGTTGTGTCGTATGTGTCTACGCAACACAACCCATGAGGAATAGTGTAGTTTTTTAACTCAAATAAATTTAAAAAAACCCCAAAAAGTTAAAAAAAAATTATAATTATTTTGTCTACGCGCAAAACCCGAAAGAAAAAGTATATCGCTCGTATTTTGCTGTAGTTATTATTTTCACTTCACCGACGCTAAATTTGACGCAGCAACCGAAACAACAAGATGGCTTCGCTGTACGTTGGAGACCTGCATTCGGACGTGACCGAAGCAATGCTGTTTGAGAAATTCAGCGCGGTCGGTGTTGTCGTGTCGGTCCGTGTGTGTCGCGACAATATCACCAGGAGATCACTGGGATATGCCTACGTCAACTTTCAAAACATGGCGGACGGTGAGCTTTTTTTACTGTATATTTTCTTATATATATAAGAAATATTTTTGATTCATTTATTACATACTAATTTATATTTTAAAATTTTGTTATTGCAGCTGAGTGTGCTTTGGACACCATGAACTTTGAAATTCTTAATGGATGTCCTATGAGAATTATGTGGTCTCAAAGAGATCCTTCTCTTAGAAAATCAGGTGTAGGCAATGTGTTCATCAAAAATCTAGATAAGAACATTGATAATAAAGCCATGTATGACACATTTTCTGCTTTTGGAAACATATTGAGTTGTAAGGTTAGTGATTTTTTTTATGTGCATAAATTCTTAAAAATTATTTAGCTGAGGTTTCTATTCTGTAGGTAATCATTGTAAAGGTATTGTTAATCTTATTAGCCTTGGATTAGTTAAATTATATATTATATTTTTAATTACAAAAAACATAAATCCTATGAAATACATAATAATTGAATACAAATTAAGTTTAAATAAATGGATAAAAATATTAAATATATTTAATAAATAAAAAGTGTATTTGATAATAGCAGTTAAACAATTAGGTATCTTAATTATTTTTAAATACCTAATTGTATTTATTTTAAACTTGAATAGGTTGCTCAAGACGAGACTGGTCAATCAAAAGGCTATGGCTTTGTTCATTTTGATATGGAACAATCTGCCACTCAATCAATTGAAAAAGTTAATGGCATGTTGCTCAATGGAAAAAAAGTATTTGTTGGTCGATTCGTTGGCAGGAAAGATCGTGAAAAGGAATTGGGTCAAAAAGCTAAACTTTTCACAAATGTTTACATTAAGAATATAGATGAAAATGTCAATGACAAAGAATTGTTTGAGATGTTTGAAAAATATGGATCGATTACTAGTTGCAAGGTTATTATTTATTATAAGGCATTTTAATTTATTTGTAGAATATAGTTATTTATTAATTTGTTTTATATTTTAGGTCATGTTCAAAGACGATGGAAGTTCTAGAGGTTTTGGATTTGTGGCTTTTGAAGATCCAAAAGAAGCTGAAAAAGCAGTAAGTGAATTACATGGCAAAGAAAGCCCAGAAGGAAAGGTTGGTATAAAATAATTATTCAGAAAATATCTTATAATATGATAAGGATATTAATAAAGCGACATATGTTAGACCTATTATGTAGGTCGTGCTCAAAAGAAAGCTGAACGCCAAAATGAATTGAAACGCAAATTCGAACAGTATAAAATTGAACGTATGAATAGATACCAAGGAATTAATTTGTATGTGAAAAATTTAGATGATACAATTGATGATGAACATTTACGCAGAGAATTTAGTGTCTTTGGAACTATTACAAGTGCTAAGGTAAATATTTAAATAGTTAAAAATTTAAATTTTATGTTGTGTGTTGCTTAATAAAATGTCTTAAAAGTAGCGCTAACTTAGCAAAACAACTTTTCTTAAACAACATTTTTGTTGATAATATATTTAAATTATTATTAAATTATTTTTAGGTCATGATGGATGATGGCCGTAGTAAAGGCTTTGGTTTTGTATGTTTTTCATCTCCAGAAGAAGCTACTAAAGCAGTAACAGAAATGAATAATCGTATTGTTGGTACTAAACCATTATATGTTGCATTAGCTCAACGCAAAGAAGAACGTAAAGCCCATTTAAACGCCCAATATTTACAAAGCAATACTAATATGAGAATGCAATCCATTGGCCCAGTAAGTCGATAATAGTTTATTTTTATTTTAAATAGTTCAATGTGTAGGATTCTAGATTAGTAATTAAATAATTACAAATATATTTCAACGTACTATATTTGAATTATAGATATATCAACCTGGTGCATCAAGTGGTTACTTCGTTCCTACTATTCCTCAGGGACAGCGTTTCTATG
Source organism: Acyrthosiphon pisum (assembly GCF_005508785.2). Lineage (NCBI taxonomy): Eukaryota > Metazoa > Arthropoda > Insecta > Hemiptera > Aphididae > Acyrthosiphon > Acyrthosiphon pisum. The sequence goes on from NC_042493.1 coordinate 111,053,179, forward strand.
GACCTGCTCAAATGACTCAAATTCGTCCACAACCAAGATGGGCTTCCCAACCACAAGTTAGGATTGCAACACCGCAAAATGCTGCTGCCGGTACTTTTTACATATAATTAATATAATCTTGAATCTAGAGTTGATTTTATTTTTTTCCACACTCTTGGATAGTGTTTGGCCATTATTTGCGTATGAGCCATTGTGATGGAACGTTTACATATTATCTGAATCAAAATATATTTCTTTACATTTGTTATTATGATTTATAAAATATTTTTTAGGTCATCCAAATATGGCCACACAGTATCGAAATATTGGTGCTCGAGCTCCTGTACCAGCTGGTCAACAAGCTGCATTCACTGGAAATTCCATGGTGAATAGAAATTCTAGACCCATTAGCACAGCTCAACAACAAATTCCAGGTGCTGTTTCTGCTGGAAGTGTACGTGTTCCAAGCGCACGTAGTTCAGGCTCTGGATATAAATATACAGCTAATATGCGTAATCCTCCTGGTGAAGCTCAAGGCATGGGACAAGCACAACCTCGTCAACCCCCTGCACCAGTACAAGCAGCTTTACATGTACATGGACAAGAACCACTTACTGCTTCAATGTTGGCTAGCGCTAAGCCGGAAGATCAAAAACAGATGTTGGGAGAGAGGCTTTTCCCTCTCATTCAGGTAAAATTTTGATTGATTCGTGTAGTAATTTATTTAATGACTTATATTAAATTATTCAATATTATATTATAGCGTATCTATCCGAAATTTACTGGTAAGATAACTGGTATGTTGTTGGAAATTGACAACTCTGAGGTGCTTCACATGTTGGAACATCAAGAATCTTTAAAGATCAAAGTACAAGAAGCTGTTGCAGTGATTCAGGCCCACCAAACACAACAAACCCAAGTGAAGAAAGAATAGTTGCCCTATCATGACGTTTTCTTCATTATTACATTTTATACAAATATTCGTTTAAAAATTTCTTTTTCATTAATATCTAATTTTTTTACAGTGGGAAAATTAAAAACTTTGTATGAGTAAAAAATTGAGTGCATAAAAAAATTTAATTAAATAATAAATTGAACCAAACTGAAATATAGTGCGGTTTCAATTTCAGTAATAATGTCACAACACTTTTATGGAAATTTTGTTTTTGATAAATTATCAAATTAAAAAATTGAAAACTACTAAAATTATCTTGGATATTTGTCCTCTATATTACATTGGTCATGTTCAACAACTTATAAATTCTTTTTTTATAAAAACAATAATTCTTATTGTGCTTGCCAATAAATTTTAAAGATCATCACATTAAATTTGTTGTGCTTACTACTGCTAATTTTCTGTTTATTCATATTTAATAAAAAAAATGCATTTCATTGGTCAATAGAATTTTTGTTAACAATAAGAAATCTTTCGTTCTACAATATAATGCCTAAGAATTACACATTTGGACTATTTGTTGCATATTTATTCTCTGCCGTTTAAATTTGTATTCCAAGTACCATTGAATAATAACATTTTACAGATCTAAAGATGGTTTATTATTGAGTCATAATTTCCTTGTTTATTCAATCCTGAAAAATATCTTTTATACAATATCACAATGTTTATTTAAATTGTACGTGTCAACATTGATTATGATTACTATTATAGTATTCATAATCAGTGACGTTATTAGTTGAAAATGCAAATTTACACAATGTAGTGATAATTTTAAGCTTGTGGTTTCACTGTATTATGAAAATTGTTGCTAACAATCTTGTCGAAAACCATAATATTCTGTATTCTATATTACAGTATTAAGTAAAGGAATTCCAGCTCGAACTTTCATGCATTTGCATACCCTAATAACACAGCGACATCTAAAGGTAAGTCCATGGATATTCCAGACGGGAGCATTAGAGCTATTTCAGGAACATCCCGATCAGATCGCAGGCTTAAAATCGTAAATCCAATGTAATATACCAAGTATTGCTTAATGTCTACTTTCTGGGAACATCCCACTATGACATTCAAAGGAAATTCCTAAATTAGTCCTATTTGTATCCCATAAAAGTACCTTTTACTCAATCACTATTCATCCCGCTATGTGTGTGTGTGTGTGTGTGTGTGTAATGTTTATATACGTATGAATTAGAAAAATCTCTTTATGTATATAGAATACAAAGAATATTCTGAAAATCTATATTCTATAGTTATATATTATTATTAAAAGTAAGTAACAATTTACATATATACCGGGTGAGTTCTTTTATCATTGAACACTCATTATTTCAAAAAGTGTAAATTTTTTTGAAAATATTTTTTTACATAGTTTCAAGTCGCTTATAAAACAATGTTTTTCTTAAAAAATTATATTTTTTAGCATTTTTTGTCCTTATAATTTTTAAGTTTTACTATTTGAATGACAACATTGGGTTTTAATTTTATATTCCAAAG
>NC_042493.1:111055943-111057028 GCF_005508785.2 Acyrthosiphon pisum
AAATTATAAGGACAAAAAATGTTTAAAAATATAATTTTTTAAGAAAAACGTTGTTTTATAAGCGACTCGACTTGAAACTATGTAAAAAAATATTTAAATAATGTATCAATTTTAAAATGAATATATCATTATTTGTTTTGTTGTTTGTAAATCTCAAATAAAAGTGGAAACGTTCAAGTACCAGTTTTTGTACATATTTAACATACATGTTGATAACATGATAAAGTGTATTATGTTATTTTATTTAAATTAATTATTTAAATAGTTAATGTAATTGATTATTTAGATTCTGGATCTTACATGGCTTCAATATTAACTTCTCAAAGAAAAATATTTATGTTTTTTCTGCCAACAAATACCTATAGGAACAATTGAATTGATATTATATTACAGGGGTGGCCAGCGAGAAGACTCGCAAGCCATCAAATATATTAATGAAAATTGAAGAGCCAAGATGAAAAAAAAAAAAAGGTCATATTATTATATTATTATATTATATGATCTTTTTTGTTTACATCTTCGCTCTTACGTTAATTTACGTCTAATGTTGTGTTAAGATGCGAGCTGCAAAAGTCTATGACGCGAGCCGCGGTTTGGCCACCCATGTTATATTATGTGAGCCTATTTATACAATATAAACATTATTGTTTACTTATGACACCACACTTGAGTTTGAAAAAAACATACAAAATCACACGAACATTGTAGAATTGTAGATAAGGCAGTTCAAAATATGATAAATACAACATAAAAGTAGTCAACGTTGCTTAAAAAAATGTAAAGTAATTCATATTAAAAACAAAAAAGGAGAGACACATTTCAAAAAGTTTTAGAAGTTGACGTTTTGCTTTTAAAATATTTTCTTAGTACTTAGTACTTACTACTTACCTAGGGCACCTAGGTACTTTATTGTTGATTTTTAAAATATACGGACACACCACACGTCATGCTAAAATCTCTCAAACACATATCAAAAAAATGGAAAGTAAAATAATAATAATTAACGACTCAGGTTTTGAATCGGTAACGTTTTTTTGTTGCCATCATTAAGGCACGACAAGACGGTATCTTGCAAAACACTATAA
>NC_042493.1:111057128-111060966 GCF_005508785.2 Acyrthosiphon pisum
CTTGTAGTGTACTATTACAGCCACCCAAACATTGATTAAACAATAGTGCACACTGCATGACCAATAATTGAGTGAGTTTTCTTTTACTTATATTCATCAATATGACAATATCACTCCCAACATCCAATTGACTTTCTGTACCAACTTATATTCGATCATCGGTTGTCGGTATGCCCCTCGTTAGGGTCATTGTCTCAAATGGTTACCTAGACAGTTACACATCCAATGCGTAAGTCCAGCAGTACCTTGAGTGTATGAGAGGCCGCCTTACACGTCTAGTTCAGTGTTTCTTTCCACTTCTGCCTGCTGCTTCATCATCACCAGAAATTTGTAGTTTTAGTTTAGTTTAAGCATTTGCCTTTTGGTCTATTTGGTGTGAGCTCTGAGGTCATTGCACGATACCGATTCGATCACAGAGCTATATTTCTTAGAGTTTCATAGATTCATTTATGCTTATAAAAAAAACATAATAATGTTGACCCAACAATAAAAATTTTACTGTCATTTATATAAAAAAAAAACTAAATTAATTTGACTCTTTGGCACTTTTTTTTTGTTTAATGTGAGAAAACTTGAAGGAATCTAATTGAGAAATTGTTTATTAAATTTTCAAATTTTTGTTCAAATAAATAAATGTTTGTATGGATTTCTAAATGAAATACATTGCAAATTTTCATTTTTTGAAAGTTCTTCAGTTTCAGACGATCATAAAAAAATATTGTGGATTTACGCTCAACTCTTTTTTTTCCCCCAACGTTTTATAATACTATTTGAGTATTTTACTTTTGACCCCCAATGTACCAACTAAATTCACTTTTCTTCCAGAAAAGATGCTGAAGTAAAAAATCAAAAACTGTTATCGCCTCAAAAAGTGAACACACACACATACACAAAAACATTTCTTTTTGAATTCATTCTTGAAATACCAGTAATAAAATTATGACTATACCCAAGGCTGGGCATTAACGAGTTAAAAAGTTAAAGTTAAGTTAATAAGTTAATTTTATATTAACTTTTTAACTTAACTAGTTAATTTTGGCTTTTCATTAACTTAACTGTTAACTTACTAAATTTCTTTTTTAATTAACGTGAAATTAACGAGTTAATTTTTCATTTTAAGAAGTAAGTTAATTTATTTTGTTTTTAGTTTTATCATATTTCACTATTTCAGTACCTATATTTCGTTTTCATGTCAAAAAATATTTACCGTGAATTGTTTAAAGTAAAAAATGTATATAATTCGAATTTAACTAATATGGAAACACTGTATAAAATATAAACACTAGTCTATAATTTAGTTTTGGGTTGGAAAAAATTAAGTATGTTAGCGTTGTATAAACAAATTAACTTTTTTTTAACTTAATAAAAAATTAACAAAAATTGTGTATTAACTTTTAACTTAACTGAGTTAACCTATAGTTAAATTAACTTTTAACTTTTAACTTTTTGTTATTGGTGCATATTAACTTAACTTAACTGAGTTAAAAAAAATCATTAACTTGCCCAGCCTTGACTATACCTAATACTAATACCTAACTATTAAAAGAAATTGTATTTTTAATTTTAATTTTTACTTTATTATACATACTCATTATGATTTAACTTTTAGATAAATCATTTATACCTACTAAATTGATGGTTTTTAATTATTTCAATTATTAAAAATAGTAATTATTCAAAGAACATGTAAAAAATATTAATTTATTAGTTAATTAGTTAATTAGTTATTTATGTATTTTAATATTACAAAAACTCTACAATAAATAATATAATGTGTCATAACTCCTGACTGACTGATTGATAAACCATAAATATAAATGTTAGTAAAATGTAAACAGTAGCTATTTCTTTAACACATTGAAGTATATACTATAACACTTGTTAAATTTTAAGTTTACAAACTTATTATTTTATAAAGAAAATCCTCTCTTCCTCATATTTTACATGCAATACAAAGGAAAAACTTCACTGAAATATGAACATATTAGGTATATTAAACTATAATTAATTCTATAAACCTATACCAAATTATTACTACTATATGTACTTAGTTTTCTTTTGAGTTGGTTCTCATATTTCATTTTTATATTACCTTTTATCAAGGTATAGTTTATAAATATTTTAATAAAATGTAGTTCAAAGTATTTATGATATATTTAAAAAAAATAAACATAACTTAAAGTTCTTGTTTTAAGATTTAATTATCTTTATTTATATAATGTTTTTAACGTCTATAAGTAAGTAGTAGGTAGTTGTATTAATTAAATAATAAAGTGTATTATCTAATATAAAAAATTCTCGTGTCACAGTTTTCGTTGCCATACTCCTCCGAAATGGCTTGACAGATTTTGATGAAATTTTTTGTGCATATTCAGTAGGTATGAGAATCAGCTAACATCTATTTTTCATACCCCTAAGTGATAAGGGTTGTCCAGAAAAAAATAAAAGAAGTGCTCAAACAGGGATTTTGATAATTTACGGTAGAAATAATTGTTTATAAATGGTTGCTATGGTTATATATATATAAAAAAAAAAATATTATTATAAAAATAATAATAGTGTATTATATATTGGCTGCTATTGGTTAATCTGGCATGTTTGTTGATTAATATTATTATTTGTATCAATTTAATAATTATATGTCTGAGAATCGGCTATTTTCTAAGTTTGTATGCTGTGCTATAAGCAGGGTTGGGCAGTATCAAAGATACAATTGTATCTTGTATCTTGTATCATGATACATTTTATACCAGTATCTTGTATCTTTTTTTGCCAAAAGATACAAGATACTTTTATTGTAAAAATATGTACTGAATAGTACCAAGACATTTTGATTTTCGATATTAGATAATTTCGTCGTGGATTGTATTTTTACGAAAAATTGTCCAGGTGCAATCAAGTTAAAATTAACGATAACGAAAAAATATACCACATGATTTTATAACTTGTAAAGCTGTAAGATAATTTGAAAAACATAAAATTAAATTAAGGTGCCCGTATATCCGTAGCCCATATATATATATATACGATATACGTATCTACAGTTATATAGATAATCACTCAACTGAAATGTTCGTTCTCATAAAATATGAATCCGCTACCTAGATATTATGAGTGTAACTGTCTAGCCGTGTAGGTATTCCCGCATAAAATAGAAAATAAAAGTAAAGATAAGCAATTACAGTATACTATTCGAATTGTTATACCATTCTATACATTTTACTATTCGTTCTGTCTTCAGTGTGACTGTGTCACTGTGTCAACTGGCCGTTAACGATTTTTTCACATTTTGTTGCTTTATAATTATTGACTTTTAAATTTTTTTTAATGGATTATTTTACTGAACAAAATATTAAAATTCCGCCGTCATTGAATGGAATTTTTTTCAAAATTTTGTCTCATGAACCAAATGGGTCTGATTATGCTGTAAAAGTATTATGTATGACATGCCAAGATGTAATTCTATTATAATATAGTGATGTATTAGTTATAAATGTATAATGTGTACCTACCTATTGACTTAGTGTATTATTTAATATAATTATGACTTTATAAGTATTTATGTATTGACACTACAGTGAATTATGTATAGATGTTTTAAGTTTAATAGTAAATACAATTCGATTGGAAATATAAAAGTATCATGTATCTAAGTATCTTTGATACATGTATCTTGTATCTTGTATCTTTTCTACATTCACAATGTATCTTGTATCTTGTATCTTGATACACTAAATGCATGTATCATGTATCATGTATCATGATACTTTTTTTTGAGTATCTTGCCCAACCCTGGCTATAAGTAATTCCGGAGTTATGGCCTCTTAATTGGTTAGAT
>NC_042493.1:111062106-111064251 GCF_005508785.2 Acyrthosiphon pisum
GATTCGATTTTTTTCTTCAACCAAATTATTTTTTGTTTTATTAAAAACCCATGAATTTACAGAAGTTTTCTAACGATTTTCCTTCATTGGTTTATTTAGTAAGAAATAATTCGTATCCAGTACATTCAGATTTTACTACATTTTTATCGAGATTAAAATCGTAAATTCATTTCCACCTACTTTGTGTCAAAATAAATATTCGTATATCTGAGGCCGGATTTAAGTATTCAGGAACTGCTGATATAGTCGAATGTTTTTGTTGTGGACTGGTCTTGCAAAAATGGACCAAAGATGACATTCCTTTTTTTGAACACGCAAGATGGAATCCTAAATGTATATTTGTTTTACTTTGTAAGGGTAATGAATTTATAGAAAATGTAAAAAACGAATATCTAAAATCTACACATGTTTGTGATTGTAATCAATCCAAATCATAATATGTTATAACTTACTATTTTACTTGAAGACGTTAATTATATTTTAATAATTTGTAATCATTTAAAAATAAATATTGTATTAATCAACTTAAATGTGTTAATAATTGATTTTATATCTCGTAGACTTGTAGCCAAGTAGGATAACAGATTATTTGTTTTATTATAAGGTTACAACTTTTATTATACAATCATTAATATAAATGTTTACAATTTGTAATACTAATAAAACAGCTTATACATTTAAATTGTGATTAATTTATTTTTTAGATGAAAATCTAACAGAATATCTCGAATTGTATTAATTTTATAGTGCTGAATGACATAGTAGTCTTCGCAGTGTGACGCAACAGGACATTTAAAAGTGTATGAACTATTTCCTTCCTTCATCGTTAATGTGTTCAATACATCGTTTTCAAATTTCAATTTTGTGTGTATGGTGTGTGTGTGTGTGTGTGTGTGTGTGTAGAAATAATATTAATTAATACCTTGACTCACAACATTTTTTCTTTTACTGATTTATGGTTTAACAGGTTTTACTGAATATGAATTTTATAGGTGGTTTATGTAGGTATTATTGTCAGATAATTAGATATAAATAAAATAAATGCTGTGAACTCATTTTTGTTTTAGGCTTTCCACATCAAATTGGATATAGAGATCGTTTGATCAGAACACTTTAATAATTTTTAATTTTAAATAACTTTTACGTACTTAATGAAAAAAAAAATGTGTGTTTGCAGTTTGTAATCAGTTTATTATTATGATGTGAGGTATAATATCGCATGATCATACTATTTACAGGTAAACTCATCTGATTAATTAGATAAACCTAGATAAAGTAAATGTAAATGTATTGTAGTCGTATTGCTTTTTTTGATTTGCCACAATAATTGCGTTGCGCTTAGAGGTCGTTTGAACAGATTACCTATATTAATGAATTTATAATGATTTTTTTTTCATAATAATTGTTAACTTTTTATCTACTTATTAATTCTGAGTCTAAATAAAAACAACAAGTTTAAAGTACAATAATATTCATATCCATCGGATCGGACAATCTAATATCAGTAAATTTATCGAGTAGTGGCAAACGATATTCGTTCAATGACGTTATTCATATTTCTTATAATTACTGTACGTCGCACATAAATATAGATTTATTTTACAAAGAGCTCTAGTGTTTGTCGATCTATCATTCTAACCTTTCATTACTTGTGCGAAACTGTACAAGAAACTTACATTCACAGTTTTTAATAGTCAATAATCATTCAATAATAATTAATTTAAATACATACTAATTTAAAATTTTATATCAAGTCAAAAAAAACAGTTTAATTCTTATTCAATTTGTATTTGTGACAATTCATTTTACAACTAATCAAGTGAGTAATATTATAATAATTATAAATAAGTAAGTTATTATTAATATGATGTGAAGTGTATAAGTAATAAACATAGTTTACAGATAATATGTGTTGTAACGATCAAAATCAAACCGTCGATAATCACATTCACAGTTTACGTTTATTAAAGTTATATAAATTATTTCTTCACGTTTCAATAAATTATTCACAGAAATCATACAGAAGATCACGCTGCCATACAATATGATTCCAAACATAAAGTTAATATGTATGTTTTTTTTTTTTTAATAATAAGTTATGTTTTAAATATTAATATGATTGATTATAATTAAATATGCTTAATT
>NC_042493.1:111065160-111068009 GCF_005508785.2 Acyrthosiphon pisum
TTTTTATGATCGTTTGAAATTCAAATTTTTACAACATTGGATATTCACTCGATTTCTCATGTAGCGATTTCCTTATTTTGTTGTAATTCAAAAACGAATAACTGCAGATACATGAAATTTTTATTGAATGTTTATATAAGCATTACCTATACACCATACAATTTTGAAAATATTTTGACTCTTTTTGAACTGTTTACGGACATTTTCAGTTTTCAATTTTTTTAGTTTTTTTTTCTATAAATATCAATAAAGTTTTATCTGTTGGGCCAAAAAGTGTAGAAATTTAATACAAAGCTCCTGATATATTGTTACAATATCAGTTGAAAAATATTAAAAATACATAGGCACAATTTTTTTTTATAAGCATTTAAAGATCAAATTTTAATTTGAAAAATTATTTTGTACTTAAAAATTTATAAAATGTTCAATTTTTGTATCTAAGAATTAAAAATTTAAAACAAGATTCCACGTAAGTAATTAATTCTGTTACCAAAAAATCTAAAATATACATTTAAACAGTTTATTTTTATAGTCATTTTAAGTACAAATTTGGACGAAATTACATATTAAAAACCTAGGATAACTCTTTTAGTTATTTTGTTGTGATTGTATAATATTATTCGTGGGTACTTGAAACTTCTAAAGTATACTATTATATACCTATGATTTTACCACGGTTTTTTGTTGATGTATAACGCGTTATAACTTATAAGTACCTAATAGATATTTTGATATGATTAATTTGGAATTTATTATAGGTACCTATTATAGGTCAATTTTTTTTTAATACCATAGATAAGTATATATTATATGTCTGATACATAGACTGATATACCGTCTCCGCTCAGAATCGTTTTTCTTATACAGTGATATTATATCATTGAATTTAAATTTAATACTGTCCATTATACAGTGACCCACTTCTAACCTACTGTACAGCAGAGCGACATCCACTTACCCACCTTTTTTTAACTGGTGTTTATTTAATTTTGCATAATTTTAGCGTGAGTTGTAATTCTAATTATAAATTTCAATAAGTGTATAAAACACGTCGTATATATTTTGTACGATTTTAAAACATTTAATTCCGGGCTTAATAATGTTAAGTATTTTGAATAATTTAAAATTGTAATACTTACGTCAAGTCCAAACTTCTTTTTTAAAAAAATCCAATGGAGTATTTCTAGTTGCTGGTAATTTACTTTTTTTTGCTCCATTTTTCTTTAAGCTTATAAAAATAAAATCAATTACTAAGTAGTGTGACTATGAGGGAATGATACGGTGTGTACCTACTGTGTGGTGTCTATACCTACGTAATCGCAATAATCAATGTATAAAGTGTCAGCGAGCATTCGTAGTATTACTATTCGTCCTACGAAATGCAAATCTTGAAGTTACATTTTTATTATTATATTATGTTTTTGGAATGGTGGTTTTTCCCATTATCGAATTACTTACTGTTTATAATCTATATGGATGTATCGTGTAGGAAGTTGGTACTGTAATTTGGTATAGCGTGTGGCAGGGCACCCAGTGTTTATTAACAAATAAGAACTAAAATGAATCTGACCATTTATTTTGAAATATGATTACGCCGTTTACGGTTTACCGGGTAAATATTTTTATAACTGGGTAATATTTATACCAAAATAACTAAACATTTTATTTTTTTTCTAGTTTCGTAATAATTTATAACTTTGTATATTTTGAACTATTTGTAGGTATAAGACAATATATAAATACATGTTGTGTGGCTACTCAAACAAAACATATTATTTTTCGGGTCACAAACACATTTATTAAATTTCAAAAACAAACGTAAATAAATCACTTAATCAAAATACCTACTTATTCCGTACAACTACTGGCGTTTCATATGACATAATCACATATCGATTTTATATTTTATTGTTATTTAACTTTGTATTCGACTTTCAAAATAAACAAAAAAATTGTTGTAAATTTAAATTATGTTTAAATATTGTTTTGAGACAATATTTAGACAAATCGATATGTCATTTCCTCAAATAGATTATCCTCTAACTTTTTTTTAATGGTTGTTTTTACTCTGAAATTACTTAAATCCATGGAACAAAATACAAATGATTCTGAGTAAATGCGATTTGTCTATGTTACGTAGGAGTCAGAGAGATTAAACAAATAGTGCGCTGACATCCTCCTGCTACGTACGGACCCCTCTACTCCGCCCCTACACATAGTCATAATACACAGCATCGATGTCCTGTGGTAACACGTAAATAGCTAGATGATGTCACTGCTGTACATAAAACCTTGGGGGAGCAATACTATAAACGTTAGCAACAGTCTCAGCGTCTGCCAACGGCCAGATGACAAACCCGAACCGGTAAGATATCTGTGAGACCTCCTCGGAGCGCAATAGATTCTACGAATCAGATATTGGCACTATGACAAGACGGCTGCGGGTATACTTGGTCATTTTACGACACCCCGCACCGACCAAAGGCACATCTCGTAGAAGGCCCCCTGGACTGTGAACACCAACGACGTAGTCCGCCGGGGATCTGGTAAGAGCGGGGATAGGACTATATAGGAGCCCTGGGAGTAGCTAGTATTCAGACGTGATTTCACAAACCGTACGTACACATCTCTGTACTTCTTCATTCTTAATTATCATATATTTTTGTATTACGACTTAGATTATTTTCGTTGACGACGTATTACGGGACTTAGAGAATATTCGAGCAATCGCTTATTTTCTAAGACACGGGTTTTTCTTCGTCAATTTGAGTAATCTAATAGTGTTTAAATTCAACTTGTGTATCATATTTTACAATTTTAAATAAATAATACATCAACCACACACTGTT
>NC_042493.1:111068109-111069317 GCF_005508785.2 Acyrthosiphon pisum
CAGGTGCTTACAAAAAACTAAGCCCCCGTAGGTTTAAATATAAATTCATAAATACGATCAGCGTTGGATGTGTTAAAACAAGCTAATGTTATTATACTCATTCTAAAGTTGATAAATAAAAAGAAATAAAGAAGATGCATAGTAAAACGAAACAATAAATTTTACGAAAAATCACGTGTTGCGCACACGCATACTAGCCTCATATTATATTATACGTGTTAAAAAACAAGCCCCTGATGTACACTCGGCGATTGCCTCTAATGTTCTATACGCTGTTAGTTGTTACTCATTCTAAAGTTGATAAATAAAAACAAATAAAGAAAGTGTAAAGTGAAAAAAATTGTCGGTATTACAATATACATAAAATATTTAATTCGTTAAACGGAAATAAGCATGCGTTCCATTATATTGATTGATAAAAATACCTACGATCTGCGGTGAACGTTTTAAAAAACAACAAATTAAATTAATAATACAAAAAATACTCACGTGTTGTCTGTTGTTGTCCGTTTCAATACCTATACGTCGTTCAAGACGGACGACAGTTGGATGTTTAAGAATGGTTTGTCGCACGTCGGACGCAGGGCCGTATTTAGGGGGGGGGGGCAATGGGGACATTTGCCCCGGGCGGTTAAATATTGACTTATTTAGGGGGGCGGCCGGGCACCGCTGTAGCCTGGTGTAATATTGTATCAATAAATATTTTTTTGGAAAGAATTTGTACTATGATTTGTACCATAATTTTATGGCGTTATATTTTATAACTCAGTGATAGCATAGAATATAATTAATATTATTTTAACATAGGTAACCACGGTCCGCGATTGCAGATAGACAACCATGACATAACCACAGTTATTATCATCTATCATCATATCTATTATCAAAATTATTTTCAGCTACTCTCATAGATATGGCTACATATCTATGGCTACTCTTGACAATTAAAATATTATTTTCTTCCACATAAATTAAATTGTTACTTAATGAAATTACATAAGAACATAAGTATAAATTAATTGTAGTTGATGAATTTCAGTTGATTTATTTGCTGTTGAAGATGATAATATAGTAATTGAAGATTTTGTAAATTTTAAAGTAAACACTTATTTTATGATATTAGACCAGATTAAATCTGATTTAGAAAAAAGAAAAATTGCCTATGACAATTTAACTTCAAAGTATAATTTTTTTTATCACTTGTCAGA
>NC_042493.1:111069417-111071211 GCF_005508785.2 Acyrthosiphon pisum
TTAACGGGTAACGAAGTGCACGGGATCAGCTAGTTTGTTATATATTTTACATTTTATTAGAAATTGAACCACCTACTACCTATTTTATAAATAATTATATAGTTATGATAAATAGATAATTACTGTTGTATGATTACACACACTTGCAGAATTGGGTATTTTTTCATTTTCGAAAAAAAAAAACAAAATATTCACTTTGATTTTACACTGTTTTAAAAAATTAAAAAAACCTTTAACAGATGTTTTAGTTTTATGTTTTAAACAAATCAAGCCTGGAATACAGTCATATAGTCATATAATATTATGCTAGGTAAACTTATATATAACAATTAACAGGTTAACAGAATGGTCAATAATATTGAAATAATACAGTGTGACACCCTTGGTCTTGTCGGGTTACATAAAAATATTCGTAATTATCTATTCCGAGAATCAAATCCAAGACAAAAACAAGCATTACTTCATAATGTTAAGAAAGATTCGTTATAATTTATTAGGTAGGTAATGAAAGAATTATTATTAATTGGTTATTTCTGCGCCATTAACTCGTCTTCGCTAAATTAACAAGTACCTAGCTCTTGCTTGAAGAGCAAGATTACTGTTTTGATGGCCTATGGATTTGTGGTGTTTAGTGATCGGGGCTGTAATTTTACTGTCGTTGACGTAACTGCTTGGATTGCTCGATTTGGTAAAGTAGTTGAAAGTAATAGGTACGTTTGATGTTATGGTAAGTTGACTGATTGTTGTGGTTGGAATTCTGTGAAAAAAATAATTAAAAACAATCTTTATAAAATCAATACATATTAATCGCTAAGCTCAGAATTTAACATAGGTTTGGTTAGTTAAAATTGGTCCTTGGGTACGTTCTTATTCCGGGTAAAGTATTTATATTTTATTGTCTCCATTTCTTCAACTTTTAACACTCACTGTATACACAATATATTATTATTTTGGAAACTTAAAATATTATATTATGCGGAGTAGAGCTGCAGTCGGGCACTCGGGTTACTTATGATTTCTGGTGTGGTTAGAGTAGGTAAAACAAAGTCAATGGATGTGGATTGCACGGCACAAAACAAGAAATACGAATACGAAACAGTCAGTGTTATCGGCGCATACCAAAGCGGCCAAAACTATTGAAAACGGAATGACAGCGGTGTAGGCGAGCTATCACAAAATCTTGATCGATCTGTTGATTTTAGACAACTTAATATATTCATCATAATAAATATTGTGATTGGGTAGCACCTTGATTTTAAAGACCTGTGGACTTATTAATTAACAATATATTTATGTTTTAATACTTATTTTTGTTCTTGTACTCACCTAGATTTCTCAAATCCAACCAAGAAAACCGTCTACAATAGTCACAGATGTCTATATTATACTCTGACATCTATTACGATAGAACGAATCGCGCACATCTACAGAGCGAGATTTCTCTTAATTATGGTATACAATGTATTATTATTTCTGAAACATAAAATATTATATTATGCGCAGTAGAGCTGCAGTCAGGCACTCGGGTTACTCACGATTTATGGTATGATGAGAGCTGGTAAGACCAAGTCGACGGATGTAGATCGCACACCACAAACTACGAAGACGAAACGGTCAGTGTTATCGGCGCATACCCAAATGGCCAAAACTATTGACAACAGAACGACAGCGGTGCAGGCGAGCTATCGTAAATTCATGATTGATCCATTGATTTTAGACAACCTAATATATTCATCATAATAAAAATTGTGATTGGGTAGCACCTTGATTTTAAAGACCTGTGGACATATTAAT
>NC_042493.1:111071311-111080112 GCF_005508785.2 Acyrthosiphon pisum
TAACAATATATTATTTATGTTTTAAGACTTATTTTTGTTCTTGTACTCACCCAGATTTCTCAAATCCAACCAAGACAACCTCCTACGATAGTCACGAATATGACGATATAACAAATCGCGCACGTCTACAGAGCGAGATTTCTCTCGATTATTGTATACAATCTATTTAAATTCGGAAACGTAAAATATTATATTATGCGCAGTAGAGCTGCAGTCGGGCACTCGGGTTACTTACGGCAGTGGCGCAACCAGGATTTATTCAAGGGGGGGTTCCAAAAAAATTTATTTAACTACTGTTTTTCTGTCCTTTTCCTGAGTATATACATACATTTCATTTCTTAATAAACACAATTTGCCGAGTTTAAGACCAATAAAAAAAACACTCAATTATATTATTTACATTTTAGATTCTGAGTGGAAAGATAAATGTATTAATTTTACAATGATGTGTTTTTTTTTTAATTTTTTAATTTTTTTTTGTGTCTGTCATCACCTTTTAAGACAGTAAAAGTGCTTGGATTTTCTTCAACAGTTTCTTTTCTATTAGGAAAGTGAATCTAGTTGGTACTTTGGAGGGTCAAAAGTAAAAATTTCCCAGTAGTTTTCAAAAGCGCCGTGAAAAACAAAATAAAAGTTAAGGAAAAACGGGAATTTTTACACAAAATCTGTTTTCGAGAAAATTGATTTTGGTTTTTGGTGCAACTCTTAAACAAATTACCGTAAGCACATGACATTTTGACTGAATGTTAATATTTTCATTTTCTATGCACCATAACATTTTCAAAATATTTTGACTTATTTTGAGCTCTTTACGGACATTGTCAGTTTCCATTTTTATTATTTTTTTTTCTATAAAATATCAATTAAATTTTATTTGTTGGTTAAAAAAGCTTGAAAATTTAATAGAAGGCTCCTAGTATATTGTTTCAATGGCAGATGAAAAAAATTAAAAGTCTATACTCACAATTTTTTTTTATAAGCGTCTAAAGTTCAAATATTGACAAAACACGTAAAAATGACGAAAATTTGCAAATTATTTTGAGTTAGAAATTCATGAAAAATTTTCTTTTTAAATATGAGATTTGAAAATTTAATACAAGATTCCTCATAAGTTTGTCTATCTTTTTTAAAAAAATGTCTACAAGTCAAATTAAATTTTTAAGAGCATTTGATATTCCTATTTTTACAACACTTGATATTCACTGGATTTATCATGTTACGATTTTCTTATTTTGTTGTAATTAAAAAACGAATGACTGTAGATACTTGAAAATTCCACTGAATGTTTAAATTAGCATTTTCTATACACGATAAAATTTTGAAAATAATTTGACTCTTTTTGAGCTGTTTACGGACATTGTCAGTTTTCAATTTTTTTAGTTTTATTTTCTATAAATATCAATAAAATTGTATTTGTTGGGTAAAAAACGTTAAAATTTAATGCAAGGTTTTTGATATATTGTTACAATAGCAGTTGAAATATATTCAAAATACATATGCACAATTTTTTTTTATAAGCATTTAATGATCGAATTTTGATAAAATTTATCAAATTTAAAATTGAATAATTATTTTGTAGTTAAAAATTCATAAAATTTTCAACTTTTATACCTAAAAATGGAAAATTTAAAACAAGATTCCTCGTAGGTAAGTAGTTAATTCTGAAACAAATCTAAAAAATACATAAGCACAGTTTATTTTTATAGTCATTTTAAGTTCGAATTTGGACGAAATTACATGTTAAAAAACCTAGAATAACTATTTTAGTTATTTTGTTGTGATTGTATATTATTACTCGTGGGCAGGGGCGTGCTCAGCTTTTTCTAATGGGGGGGGGGGATAAACTGTATCTTGTTTTGTTTATTGTCATATACACAAAATGTTCTTATTTATTGATATTTTAGAAGTAGGTTGATATATATTATATTATGATATAATACTAGATATAGAGCTAAACATACTCAAAATTAACATTTTATAAAATATTTTATTTTATATAATCGGACATAAAAAAGTATAGATCTAAAGACCTAAAGTATAAGTTCAAGTTTTCTTGGCTTCATAGACATTTCATCCAAGACTTCATCTGGAGTAATGCTAATATCTTTATGTACTGCCAACAACGTTAATCCATTCAAACGGTCCTAAAATAAAATGCAAGTTAATATTGAATGTCGGTTAAACTAATAAGTTAAAGAGTATTGTACTTCAAGCATTGAGTTTCTAGTGTATGTCTTCACCCTCTTTAATGTTGAAAACGTTCTTTCTGGGGTGGATGTTGAAACGGGTAGGACACATAAAATTTTTAGTAACTTATTCAAATTTGTATAAATAGAGGAACTGCAGAGTTGAAGAGCATCTAGGCCAGTTTTAATGACTTCAGAATTGTCCAATATCTTTGTTCGCCATATTTTCAGTTCAGCCAAACTGTTGTCTTTATTTACATGTGGTGAATAAAACTCTGCCAGATTTTTAAAGGATTCAATTTCACTTGCATTTAAGAACTGATTTTTTGAAAAAATAGTCTCAAATCCTATTTAAATTTATAAATTAGTAAAAATTATAATTAGTACCTACTAAATATTAGTTAAAAAGAAAAACCTTTAAAAATTGTTTTGTGTGCAGTAAATCTTTCTTCTAATTGTGCAATAAAGAAATCCAAATATGGAATAAATATTGTAGTTCGATAATAATGTTCAACATTTATGTCTGATATTTTATTATTATCAGAATCTGTAAAAGGATTTGCACGATTGGTTTGTCTTTTTGTAATTCTTTTCACCGATAGATTTAAGCTGATAACTTTAGCCATTTCCTAAATTACATTATATTGTGTTTAGAAATTGTTTGATGCATAAAACATAAATGCATAAAAAAAGTTCATGGGGGGGGGATATGACACCCTCATCCCCCCCGTGAGCACGCCCCTGCTCGTGGGTACTTGAAACTTCTAAAGTATACTATTATATATCTATGATAGTATCACGGTTTGTTGTTGATGTATAACGCGTTATAAGTACCTACCTAATGGATATTGTGATATTCCTGTGTATATTATAGGTTAATTTTTTTTTAACACCATAGATATAAGTATATAATATGTCTTATACCTAGACCGACATACCGTCTCCGCTCAGAATTGTTTTTCTTATACAATGATATTAAATCATTGAATTCAAATTTAATACCATCCATTATACAGTGGCCCACTTGTAACCTACTGTCCATTATACAGTGACCCACTTCTAACCTACTGTACAGCAGAGCGACATCCACTTACCCACCTTTTTTATTTTTGTGTCCGTCATCACCTTTTTGGACAGTAAAAATGGTTGGATTTTCTTCAACAGTATCTTTTCTGATAGGAAAGTGAATCTAGTTGGTACTTTGAGGGGGGGGGGGGTTAAAAGTAAAAATTTTCCAGTAGTTTTCAAAAGCGCCAAAAACAAAAGAAAAATTAAGGAAAAACGGGAATTTTTACGCAAAATCGATTTTCGAGAAATCGATTTTGGTTTTTGTTGTAACTCTAAAACAAATGACCGTAGATACATGCAATTTTGACTGAATGTTTATATTAGCATTTTATATACACCATGGCATTTTTCAAAATATTTTATTTTGAGCTGTATATTATATATAAATTATTAATTTTCAATTTTTTTTTCTGTGAATGTCAATAAAATTTTATTTGTTGGGTAAAAAAGCTTGAAAATGTAATACAAGGGTTTAAATATATTGTTACAACGATGACAATTGAAAAATATTAAAAATACAGTCACAAAATTTTTTCATTAACATTTAAAGTTTAAATTGCAAAATGCGGAATTATCACGAAAATTAGCAAATTGTATTGAGTTGAAAATTCTTAAAATTTTCCAGTTTTTTTTTTTATAAATATCAATATAATTTTATTTGTTGACTGTTAGGTGAAAAAACTTGTAAATTGAATACAAGACTCCTGATATATTGTTATAATAGCAGGTGAAAAATATTAGAAATACATAAGCACAATTTTTTTTTATAAACATTTAAAGTTCAAACTTTTACAAAATTTATCAAATTTAAAATGTAATAATTATTTTGTAGTTAAAAATGTATAAAATGTTCAACTTATAAAGAGGTTATATATAAATCACTTTATTCACAATAGTATCATCAAATATACTTAGTCATACCAATATATCATAGGCTAACTGACCGTTTTTGCTCAGAATAGTTTATCTCATACATTGATATTATATCATTGAATTCAAATTTAACACCATCCATTACAGTGACCTACTTGTGGCAGGAAGAAGTGGGAAATAAATATCAATTTTACTCTTGCCATCATCCACCTGTGACTCAAACACAAATAGTAAGGCTGTCATTGGTATGCACAGTGTTTGGAAGGAACGAGTTCCAAAAGGAACGGATTCCTGGAACGAATTCCTTTTTAAGGAACGGCACGATGAACGAATTCCATTTTATAAAAAAAGAACGAGAAAATGAACTAGTTCTTTTTTTCAAGGAAAAATAACAAAATTGTTCGTTCCTTTCTAGTTCCAATAATTTATACAGAAAAGTACCTATGTAAATAATTGAAATTAAGATATATATTTTTTTAAGTGTTTAATGTATATTGCTAATTAGTGATCGTTATCGACTATCGACGTTATACAATCCATATACGTTGGCCAACAATTTAATTTTAAAGAAAACCTCAAAATAGAATTATAAAATATGAACGTACTTGTATAGGTATTATATTAGAATTAAAAACTAAAGAAGTATGCATATGAAAAAAAAACATAAATGATTAAGTAAGAATTTTTATTTTATTTGGAACTAAAAAAGGAACTCGTTCATTTTCCAAAGGAACGACAAAGGAACGAATTCTTTTTTTTTAAGGAACAAGGAACGGAACGAATTCCTTTTTTTAAAAAAGAACGAGGAACGGAACGAATTCCTTTTTATAAGGAACTTGCCAAACACTGGGTATGCAATATGCATGAATTTGAATATTTTTATTGGTAATCAAAAAAATATCTACCAGTTTATACAAACATCTTAACCTACCGATTCTATATTGGTACAACAATTTATTTTGAATTTTCTGTACAAATTTCAGGATTTTGTACAGTTTTAAGCAGGGGCTAAGATACTGTGTCCCCTAAAAATTAAACTGTGTCCCCTGAATGACATATATGTGTCCTAAATTTTATAACGTGTTTTTAATTTTGAAGAAATAACAAACATTAATCATTTAATATTTTAAATATAGTTCAAATATTTATATTTAAAAAAATTTGTTGATGTTCAATAAATATGGTTCAAATATTTCAAAAATATTAAGGCATTACATGAATTATTAAAATTTTATGAATAATTAAAAAAATTGCTTTGGCTGTTCCCTTATAAATATTATGGACAGAATATTTTTTTTAGAATGAAAATCGGAGTGAGTTTATTTTAGTCTTTAGATATAAAAAATATAGATTTAAGATATCGCGTATCTAAACTAGTATTCTTTATTTACGCGGCGATCGGCAGTCAAACGCATAATGACATTAGTTCAGATTAGGTAATATAATACCAAAACGATGCGCGACAATAATCCGGCTTACAAATTCATAATTTATCTAGATAAGACAAAATATAAAATATTTTTTTTTTATCTAGACAAAGATAAAAATACACATACATTTATCTAAATAAAAAAATAGATAATTTGTTTTTAAATTATATTGTAAATAATGTAATTTATTAGTAATTACTAATTAGGTAATATTTATTAATTAATAAATCCCTGTTGTTATTTTTCAACTAAAATAATATACAATTTTAATTTTTAATACAACTTGAATAAAAATAAAATAACAAAATAAAACTGACAATATTTCAGTAAATATTTCTTTTTTTAACTATAATAATATTGGTATTTGGAATCACTATTCGATTCTCGTAAATTATTGGCTATTTCATTGTTTAAAAATATTCTTGAAATTATATTAATTATCTAGACAAATTACCACACATAACCATTACATTTATCTAGATGAGATAATTAGATGATTTAATTATTTTTTATTTAGATAAGATAATTAAAGAAATTAATGATAACAGAAAATAAATAAATAAATTAAATTAATTGGTAACAGAAATTTGTTTTAAATATTTAATCCTTAGCTATAAAAGTTGAACATTTTATAAATTTAACTACTAAATTTAACTACTAAATAATTTGTTAATACTCAATTTGATAAGTTCCGTCAAAATTCAAACATTAAATGCTTATAAAAAAAATTGTGCCTATATATTTTTCAACTGCTATCGTAACAATATATATGGAGTCTTGTATTAAATGTTCACACTTTTTGGCCCAACAAATTAAACTTTATTGATATTCATAAAAAAAAAATTTAACTATCGTGAGTAACCCACATAAAAAGAGTTCAGTGGAGTACATTATTTTTTGAAATAAACACTCCATTATAAAAATAATGATAGTGAATAGAAAAATTAGAAATTGCCTAAATGTTAACCTGTATTCCACTAGGGGCTGCCTTCATTAAAAAGGTACCAAAATAGCAAATTATATTTACATATATCTTCAGACGGAAGACTCTTGGATAATTGAGATCGAACTAACGATTGACTGATGTACACTGTGTATCCGACAGTTTTCATGGCATAAAATTGCCAACGGTGCACGGAGTACGCCAAACCAACCTTTTCGAAAATTCCCAGCGCTGCAAAAGCGATTCCGATACACATTTCAGGCAATAATTGTAGTTTGGTGTTCAAAACGCACAGACCAATCACAGGAATGGTGGCTGAAATAATATTGATAAACGATTGCAGTAGGTAGGTAGGGATAATCAATCACATCATTTTGTGAAAGTGTTTCATCTCCTAACCATGTATCAGTGTTGTATATACAAGAAATGGTGTTTAGTTTTCCTACGTCCATGAAAATTGTTTCTGTAGGTACATGTACATGAACGAAGCTTCACCTAAAATAAAAATGCAATTATTATTATAAATACATTGAATTTAGGTAGGTATGTCAGATTTGATTGATAATATCGTTTTATTATATGTTTGTATATGATTCAAATTTAAAATATGTAGCTGGCTATATCATGGGCCACTTAGCAACTTGTTTAAAATATTATAATATTTAAAAAAAAAATTGAATTTGTTAAAAGGGCGGCACGCGACAATAAATAACAACGTTGTAGGTACCTAAACGTATGAAATCGCAAACTTTGGAAGAATGTAACTTCCAAAATAATGATTTAGGCAATTTTTTTTATATTAGTTTAGTATATATATTATAAGTATATATTAGTTTTAGGATTTTTGAAAATAGTGCCAATTTCTAGCTACCACTCACCACTGTACGTGAAAATTTAGTATTTATTATATTTATTTTATTTTTTTAGTATTTTATGTGTAAAAAAATATCTATCCCTATCTAATCACGCCACTGGGTCCAGACTCCGGGTGACTAGTGACCAAGGTACTCGCCTAAATCAGGGCCTGAGTCAATGGTAAAATCTAACCACCAATAAATAGGTAGGTACAAAACGATAGGGTTTTCTAAAAAAATTGGTTTTTGGAAGTAATATTATGTTTGCATAGAAACATTTTACACATAAAGATAAACAACGTGTTTGTATTTTATATTATAATATATTGTTTTAAGTACGGTATGGGTAGTGGAATTATGACGGACGTCTATGGCGATCTTTCAAGTAAGTGGTTTTCAAACAACGTGAATTCTGAAAAGCATGTATAGTGTTTAGTTTCAATGTTGTATATTTTATAGAATAAAATAAAATTAAACATTTTATAAGAACGTTTAATTTAATGTATCGACATACTATACGAAACAAATTTTATTAATTCTATATTGTATTGGCATGTTTCAATTACTTTCAAGTCATAATAATACCATAAATCCACGAAAATTGAACTGCACAATTAAAAAATGGTTTATTTATTTTTATCGTACACAGGTATTAACAAAATATAATAACATGTGCATTAAAATGTAATGATGATTTTATACTTTTATGCTGGATATACTTTTCTAAGGCAGGACCAGTTACATAATTTTTTTTAACTCCTTAATTCAAATTAGCATATAAATATTCAAAAATGTAAGCTAAATTCAAAGTTAAAAGTTAGACACTTTTTTTTTTTAATTAAAGTAACTTAACTTAGTTAAAAATTAATTATACTATACCTAATGTTCACGAGTAACATAATATAATATAGTACATAATATAATTTATATGGGTCGTACAATTTAAAAATATTTATTACAATATTAATTGCTGCAGGTACTTCCATACTCTATAGTAGGTACTTAACTTTTATTAATGATGAAATTATAAAATTATAATTATTGTGCGTGCCTGAGTTTGGTATCTGCTTAGTTTTTGTATCATTCTTGAAAATACCGAAAGTTAATACTATTGTTTTCCTATCGGTTACCTAATAGCGTGCCTGTAAAAAGTGTTTAATGTATTACCTATTGTGTTGAAAAGGCTTTTTTGATATTTTATGGGAGTTATATCAATGGGGCCTACTTATCACCCTATTTACAGTAAACATACTACTATACTTTATTTATGCATTTCAGATATATTGTATACGTTTGTATTTGTAATTTATTTACCTACCTAGGCACGTTAACTTGATCGAACCTAACCTAACCTTGGTCACTAGTCACCCGGAGTCTGGACCCAGTGGCTTGATTAGATATGGATAGATATTTTTTTACACATAAAATACTAAAAAAATAAAATAAA
>NC_042493.1:111080219-111087639 GCF_005508785.2 Acyrthosiphon pisum
GTTATTTATTGTCGCGTGCCGCCCTTTTAACAAATTCAATTTTTTTTTGCACCAATAAATATTATATTATGTTGTAATACCAATCAATTATACAACTCACTCAATGAGCATTTTTTTGTTTTTTATAAGTATTTACTAATTACTAATTATTTTCGAATTCAGACGCTGGTAAATAAACGTTACCTGCGAGGTTTGAATTCATAGTGCATAGTTTTCAACCCATTCAAAACGTAACTTACCTACCACTCAATATTTTTATATTCTTATAAACTATGAGATATAATTTTTAATGCCTTATTATGATTTATTTTAAATTTTAAGGGGATCGCAGCACACGTATTTTTCATACGTTATAGATCAATAAGCAGCGGTAAATTACACATACATAGGAATATCCGATTTTTAATTTTTTCATACATGTATGAAATCTTTGACAAATTATCGAGGTTTCCTAGGAAGTCTATTATCAATTTTAAAGGACCTTAAAATAACGATTTTTTTTTTCAAAAATCCCATGAAATAATTTAATTACATTTGTATTTATTTTGGGCACGTCTGATTTTAAATCAAAAAAGTGATTCCTAAAAAGCATAGACTACTAGAAGCTTACGACTTACAACTGGTAATAACCAAAAAGTATCCTAATACAAGAAACAATAACAACAACTAAGTTTTTTTTATGTTGATGTTTTTACTTATTACCTATATTATCTAATTAGTTGTTAGTTATTAAACTGGTAAGATGAAAAACATTTTTTTCTGATATTGGTACATAATATTTTAATTTGTCAAATGAACAAACTAATTAAGAGGACGCTACCTATACATTTGTTATCTACGTCTTATACACTGACGACATAGCAAATTGTCGTTCACTAGTTTCAATAGTGTGCTGTTAGTTTTGATACTAGAGTGAATTTTTCTATTATAAATCTTTTAGGTCAGAACATTATCTGTGCTTAAGCGTTGCCAATTTTTCAAAATTTTCATTTTCAAGCAAGATATGGGGGTATGTGAAACATCAAAAATAAAAAAAAGGCTCATTTCTCGCTCGAAAATTAAAATAGCGAATAAAAGCCAACGCTTAATCACAGATTATATTATTATCTAAGAAATTGATAGTAGGTTAAATCACTCTAATATCAAAACTAACTGCACACTATTGAAACTAGTGTACGAAAATTTGCTGGCATACGTGTGTAAGACTGAGACAATAAGTACATGGGTAGCATCCTCTTAACATGGAAAATACTACGTTTTGTCATAATTTTGGAAATAGTGCATTTAGACAAATTTTGTCTTTTGAAATAGTGCGTTTTACGTCATTTATGAGTTTCAGATTGATTTTAACAAAGGAAATAGTATGTTTTAGTTCAATTTGACCACGCCATTCGATTCCTCGTCTATTTTATACATGAATCCATGTATAACTCAATTTTGTAAATTTTGGAAATAGTACGTTTTGAAATGTTGACCCATTTTAAACCATTATGTTTTATCATAAAAAAAAAAAATAAATAAATATAACACGTAAATAACCCACTACACTTTGATACAATTATTTAAAGTTTTTTTTAAGTTATTTAAACTGTAGAGGTAATGCGAACACCGATGCTTAGAACTATCGGCTAAATATTTCTTATTTCTGTAGTTCTATAATTATTGGCAAATCCTACCATACTAATTATACATTAGAAATCGTATATGGCAATAAAATATAACATAATATGCCAAGTAAGCAAAAAATGTGTTTCGTTAAACTATGATTAAAAATACCAATTTTTTTACATCATATTTTAACATTTTACAGTTTTTACTTTTTAGATAATATTTATAATTTTAAGGCGATTCGATAACGTGATTTTCTGTTTTCGTCTAACACATGCGTGACATAGTGTTTTAGACGTGTTTTTTTGCCAAACATACCAATTTTATTGATCTAATGAAACGAAAATAATTCTGAAAACAGATTTTAATTCTTCGTCAAGTCTACTTGAAATCGACTTTCCCACATTTTTAATTTTTTGATTTTAACTTCTCCAAAAACTGAAATACAAAAATGTTCAAATACTCTTTTTGTATATGACTTTTTCTGGAATTTGGGAGATAATATCTAAAATGTGGGAAAGTCGATTTCAAGTAGACTTGCTGACGAATTCAAATCTGTTTTCAGAATTCTTATCGCTTCATTAGATCAATTGGTATGTTTGGCTAAAAACACGTCTAAAATACTATGGCACGCGTGTGTTAGACGAAAACAGAAAATCGCGGTATCGTATCCCCTTAAGGTCGTATTTGAAAATTATATGGAAAATATTGCACTATTTTCATAAAAACTGTATGAACAATTTTTAGGAAATAAAATGAAGAGTTTAATAAAGACTCCCAATTTAGTAGATGAATAATAAATAAACATTGCTGCACCTAATTTAAATCAGTCTCAGTCATTGATTATAATAAATGAAAAATACAACAGAGAATGATTAAAAAAAGTTCACATAATATGTCGTAACCCATAGATATCTGAGTAATATGGTACATTACAAGCACCCTAAGTTGCTGAGTACGTTCAACTTCACAACACATTAAACATTGTGTTTTTAAAAATTTGTTTTTTTACTTTTTATTTTAAAATAATATATCATATTAACAAACTTAAGTCCATAAAAAGTTATGTGAAACAGTGGTAGAATACACTTCCGAACCTAAGCCGACGCTATATATTGCAATCACCCGTATAAGAATCGGCCACACTTTCACTACACACTCCTTCCTAATCAACAAAGATCATCCATCTACATTTAGCATATGTCAAACTCACATCACTATAAAACACATATTCCAAAAATGTCACACATACAGTACGCACGTCTCTCAACTTTCCGCATAACACCAAGGAAATCCTCGACGAAGGACAAACTCTAAATATTATCAAGTTCATCACAATACGCAATCTCATCAATAAACTCTGATTCAACCAATATATCTTGTAAAAATAATTACAAATTTAACTGTAAATATGTAATTTTATTTATCAATTGTTATGTATTTAAATATCAAATCTGTTTTTATTTAAAAAAAAAAAAATGTTGGCTAATAACTTTAGCAGTGGAAACCTGTAAACTTTATAATAAAATTAAAAAAAAAAACCGAATAAAAAATTATAAAATTATATATCAATTCAACTTACAGGCTATAATAATTAATAATAACAATATAAAAGATCCAGACTGACAAACGGCCTCCACTCAGAATCGTTTTTTTTATACTATGATATTATAACATTTTATTTAAGTTTAACAAGATTTATTATACATTGACCCACTTATAATCTACTGTTGTACATCAGAGCGAAATACCAGCTTTTTGTCTATTATTAGTAAGTTAGTCTTAGTATTTATGTACGAAAAACGGTTCTGAGCGGTGGCGGTTTGTCAGTCTAGGATATTTTATATTTTATATTATATTTATATTGTTATTACATACGGTAGCCGATAATTTGAATTAATATTATAAAAATTACAACAAAATAACTAAAATTCTTATTCTTAAAAATGTTTTCAAAAATCAAACTTTAAATGCTTATAAAAAAAATTGTGCCTACGTATTTTTAGTATTTTTCAACTGCTGTTTATTCAATATATCAGGAGCCTTTTTGATAATTTTTTTCACAACAAATGAATCTGTATTGATATTTATAGAAATAAAAACTAAAAACTTGAAATTTAAAATTTTATCTCGAAAAAAGTGAAAATATTATCATGTATAGACATTTATAAAATAAATATATGATATAAATCTCAGGTGTCTACGATTATTCGTTTTTGAATTAGAATAAAATAAGAAAATCACAACATGAGAAATCAATGTTGTAAACACTCATAAAAATGTAATTTGACTTACTTATAGACATTTTTTTTTTTTGAAAAAGGTAGATATAAGGTAGAAAGTTTGATAACCTTATAGGGAGTCTTGTATTACATTTTAAAGTCATAGATTTAAAAAGAAATTTTTTAGGAATTTATAACTAAAAATAATTTGCATATTTTCGTGAATTTTACACCTTTTGTTTAAATTCAAACTTTAAATGCTTATAAAAAAAAATTGTGGATATGGATTTTTAATATATATTTTTAAAATTTATTTGTAACAATATAATATTAACTATTAAGAGCTTTGTATTACATTTTCAAGCATTTTTACCCAACAAATAAACAAATTAATGTTTTTTAAAAATGTTATCGTGTATAGAAAATGCTAAGAAAATGCTAATATAATTAATCAGTGAAAACGTCATGTATTTGTTTTAGAGTTACCAAAAACCAAAATCGATTTTATCGAGACTGGATTTTTCGTAAAAATTCCTGGTTTTCCTTAATTTGTCTTTTCTTTTTCCCCGCGATTTTGAAAACTATAAGAAATTTTTTATTTTTGTCCCCTCAACGTACCAACTTGAAACATTTTTCTATCAGAAAAGATACTGTAGAAGAAAATCTAATCATTTTTACTGTCCTAAGAGGAAATTACAAGAACACGAAAAATTTATAAAAAAAAAATAGATTTTTTTTTTGATAAAGGTATATTATCTTATAAGGAATCTTGTATTACATTATAAAATCTTAGATTTAAAAAGAAAAATTTTTATGAATTCTTAGCTCAAAAAAACTTGCTCATTTTCGTGATTTTTCCATATTTTGTAAATTTTTAAACTTTTAATGCTTATAAAAAAAAACTGTGACTAAGGATTTATAATATTTTTGATGATGTAATTAATTAAAATATATAATATATAATATAATTGATTCAAGATGGAGGAGAAGTTGAAAACTCTACGAAAAACTCTCTCAAATAAGGAAAAGCTGATAAGGAAAAGGTTACACATGGTCACCACGTTGACAATGGAGGGTCTGGCGAGTCACGAAATAAAAGGGCATTTAGAACTTGCAGAAAGTGCATTTACAATGTATGCAAATTCACACGATGAGCTGTCCTTGTTGGTCGAGGTCAACTCTGAGGTTGATTTTATGACTGACGCCTTGGGAGAGGTATCTCGGACGTTCATTAAAATCAAGGGGATTTTGCAAAGTACATTAGACTTAAGGCAAACTACACAGGAACCTCAAAACGAAAATACACTTAGTGAACAAGGGCAACAATCCATCAGGTTACCTCCCATGAGCCTGCCTTCATTCACAGGAATATTGGAAGATTGGTATGCTTTCAATGACCAATTTGCATCTGTTATTCACGATAGTATATACATTGACAACACCAGAAAAATGCACTATTTAAAATCATGTTTATCAGGTGAAACGGCTAATGTAATTGCGACATTATCATCGACTGGTAGCAATTATCTGGAGGCTTGGTCTTTGTTGACAAACCGTTTGATAATGAACGTCTTATTCTACAAGTATACTTAAAACATTTGTTCAATCAACCACACATTCAGAGTGAAGCTGTTAGTTCTTTGAAGGCGTTGGTTGATACAACAAATAAACATCTTAGAGCATTAAAAGTATTAAAACAACCCACTGAGTCTTTGAATACAATTGTAATTTACCTTATATCATCCCGTTTACCAAATGAACTCAGAAAAGTATGGGAAATTGAATCATCTGCCTATGAGTTTTCATCTTGGTCACAAATGTGTAAATTTATGGATAAAAGAATACACGTGTTAGATTTATTACAACTACAATCATCCAGTACACCCAGATCTAAGTTTACCAACAAATGCAACAGTCAAGCAACAACTCATGCTGTGACTATAGCACAAGGTAATAAGCAGCCATGCAATATTTGTTCACAGCATCATATTATTTATCAGTGTAATTTATTTATGAAGTCAACAGCGATTGAGCGACATGCATTGGCTAAGAAGGCCAAATTGTGTATAAATTGTCTACTGGCCTCACATTCTTCCAGTCAATGCTCATCTGATAAAACATGTAAAGAATGTGATCGTAAACACCATACATTTCTACACTTTGGCAACTCTAAGGGCGAAAAAAATACTTCTGAAATGCCCACGTTTACTATCAATACACAACCATCGACATCTAGTGGAATAGACACTGTGGCAGTTAATCATGGTGCCTTAAGAGAAAAGTCAACTGTCATATTATCAACAGCAGTGGTGCGCGTACACGGACCAAGTGGACGGTCAGAACTATGCCGTGCATTAATAAACACTGCATCAGAATCACATTTTATTACTAAAGCCTTAGCAGGTCGGTTAGGTTTAAAAACATTGCATCAGCCAATGATAATTGATGGTGTATCAAATGCTTCTACAACCACATCTCAAGTTTCAATGTTAAATATTTCTCCTAGGACGAATGGTAAACAAATGACGTTAACTGCCTTAGTGTCTCCTAAGATAACTGTTGATCTACCCACTGTAGCCGTGGATGTTTCACAGTGGACTCATTTAGAACAGGTTGAGTTAGCAGATCCAACATTCCATGTGCCCAACAAAATCGACTTACTCATAAGTGCTGAATACAGTCTGGATATAATGTTAGATGGTAAAATACAAGGACCCAAAGGTACGCCGTCGTTACACAACTCTATCTTTGGGTGGATAGTATGTGGAAAATTATCTAAACCTCACAATGAACTGTCAATGTTTAAGTCGGTCACGTGTTGTACCACTACAGTTGAATCACTTGTGAACCGATTTTGGGAACTGGAAGAGGTACCACGCCTTACATGTATGTCCAAAGAAGACCAACAGTGTGAAGAGCACTTCATTGAGACATTTACTCGAG
This sequence comes from Acyrthosiphon pisum, assembly GCF_005508785.2. NCBI lineage: Eukaryota > Metazoa > Arthropoda > Insecta > Hemiptera > Aphididae > Acyrthosiphon > Acyrthosiphon pisum. Next base: position 111,086,993 of record NC_042493.1, read on the forward strand.
ACGGCTCTGGTCGTTACACTGTAAGACTTCCTTTTGTTAAAGAACCACTGCTAGTGAACAATTCTTACCAGCTCGCTGTTCAACGCTTGAAGAAAGTCGAGAGAAATCTGCAGACCAAACCTGCCTTACACCAACTCTATAAGATCATTATGCAACACCTGTGGAAGAACAAGTTGGATTGGGACGACCAGCTGCTTGACACACTGATAAAATGGTGGTCGGATCATCGATTTTCCTACAGTGCTCTTCGCTCCTTTGAATTGCCACGGCATTGCAATGACGAACACACTCAGGTAACCACATATAGTCTGCACGGTTAAAGTGACAGTTCGGAACAAGCTTATGCTGCTGCTCTTTACCTAGTGTCAGTGTTTCCTGACGACGAATCATCATCACATTTATTTCTGTCTAAGACCAGAGTTGCCCCTCTTAAGACCCAATCAATACCAAGGCTTGAGTTGTGTGGTGCTACGTTGTTAGCATCCTTGACCAAACACCTATTAGAGGCACTGTCTACAATCAACATTGAATCAGTCAACCTGTGGACGGATTCTACCATCACCCTACAGTGGATTCAGAGTGATCCACACCGGTGAACCACCTTCGTATCCAATTGAGTGAGTCAAATTCAAACCTGGTGTCCATCA
>NC_042493.1:111087739-111089172 GCF_005508785.2 Acyrthosiphon pisum
GCAATATAATTCTATAAAATAAATACATATAGATACATAATATATTAACCAATAAAATACATAAAAACATATAAGTGTAGTGTATAATATATATTTATATGAAAAAAAAACGTGAAAAAAATGCAAAAACTGCTCGAAACCAAATGAGCAATCCACCTATACAGCGGATAGAGTGGTATGTGCCGTCGCGTGTCCAGTACTCTTTTTTGTGTAAAATGTGTAATGTTTAAAACGGTGTTGAAGTGTCTAGCTATAATCAGTCATCTCAAGTCAAAATCGATTAACTTTCAAGTTACCCACCTAGGTAGGCAATCCGAGTTAGTTGGATCGCAGTCAATGTGCAACAGCAAATCGGGTAGACAATCCACCTGCGGTGGATTGCTGACCCGATGACGAACGGCTATAAGTGAGAACACATCAGACAACGGCTGAGACGCGATTGAGCATAAAACACCATTTTTGCGATACGATTGAGCCAAATTGTCGGTGTATCAAAGAAAATCGGAATACAAAAGAAAACCTACACGATTAAGCATAAAAAACTCTACAACGTTGCCATTTTCCATTTTAAACTATATTATATTATTATACAAAAATATTTATTTAAATAATCATAATAATTCAAAATATAACATATCAAATGTTCTTTCATAGACATACATACAATATACAAGATATTAAAAAATTTATAGGAAGTTAATTGATACATTTCACACAAAAGTTAATGGTTGAGAAAACGCTTGACCACAGATATCACATTTGAATGGGTTTTCCCCGCTGTGTGTCCTTGTATGCACTGTTAAATTTGTTGATTGAAAAAAATTCTTAATTACAGATATCGCATATGAATGGCTATTATCCGGTGTGTGTCTTTTTGTGTCTGTTTAAAGATTGTAAATAAGAAAACGCTTGACCACAGATAACACACTTGAATGGTGTTTCTCCTGTGTGTGACCTTTCGTGTGTTTTTAAAGATTGTAAGAGAGAAAACGCTCGACCACAGGTACCACATTTGAATGGTTTTTCTCCGGTGTGTGTCCTTGTATGCCTTGTTAAATTTTGTGATTGAGAAAATGCTTTACCACAGATATCGCATATGTATGGCTTTTCTCCGGTGTGTGTCCTTATGTGAAATGTTAAAGTTGATAATTGAGTAAACGTTTGATCACAGATATCACATTTGAATGGTTTTTCTCCGGTGTGTCTCCTTGTATGCGCTGTTAAAGTTGATGAACGAGAAAACGCTTGATCACAGATACCACATTTGAATGGTTTTTCTCCGGTGTGTGTCCATGTATGCTCTGTTAAAGTTGATGAACGAGAAAACGCTTGACCACAGATATCGCATATGTATGGCTTTTCTCCGGTGTGTGTCCTTATGTGAAATGTTGAAGTTGATATTGAGTAAACGTTTGATCACAGATACCACATTT
>NC_042493.1:111089272-111112718 GCF_005508785.2 Acyrthosiphon pisum
GCGGTGTGGCGGCATCAGAACAATCCTGCGGACCTGGCCTCCAGGGGCCTGTCAGATGATCAAATCATTACGAATGCCTTGTGGTGGCATGGTCCACAATGGCTATTACCCCTCAATCCATGGCCACAGTCTACGTTTGAATGTGAGGATCCTAATCAAACTCTCCAAGAGGAACGTAAGCCACGGGTAACCACACATGTGACCACAGAAGCTGACGCGTTTAACTCCAACTTTCTAGCTAAGTATTCGGATTTGAGTAAGTTATTGCACGTCACTTGTTACATTTTACGTTTCTATCACAACTGCCAAAAACCTGTAGCTCTTCGCTTAACTGGATTACCAACTGTGTGTGAAAGGCGATCAGCCAACTTAAAATGGATCCGGTTAGTACAACAGGAATGCTTTCCACTCGACATTCATCAGCTGCGACTGGGTCTCCCTGTCAAGTCATCCAGTTCTCTGGTCAGCCTACACCCCTTCCTTAACATAGCAGGGGTCTTACGCGTTGGTGGTCGATTCACTCAGTCCAGTTTACCTTATGACATGAGGCATCCAGTTCTGTTACCAAAGGCACATCTGTATACAACTATGGTAATACGCTCCATCCACCTTCTCCACCAGCATGCTGGTCTCAATGTCACTATGTCTCTGGTGTGGCAGAAGTATTGGGTTGCACACGGGCGCAGCATCATCAGAAAGGTTCTTCATGATTGTGTTAAGTGTTACAGATTTCGACAAGTCAAAACCCACCAACTCATGGCTGACTTACCGGCTTTTAGAGTTAATTATGCACCAGTGTTCAGCCATTGTGGAGTTGATTTTACCGGACCTTTCCGTACTAAACCCTCAGTTGGACGTTCAAGAATTGTGTACAAAACATATTTAGCTCTCTTCATTTGCCTGACCACCAAGGATGTATACCTAGAAATAGTGAGTGACTTGTCAGCCGATACCTTCATCGCCACACTGAAACGTTTTGTAGCCAGGCGAGGCTATCCAACTAAAATGTATAATGATAATGGTACGAATTTTACTAGTACACATAATAAACTACATGAAGTGTATAAACTGTTGTGCTCCCAACAATTGAACTCAGCCCTGAATACTTTCTGTTTTCCCAGAGAGATAGACTGGCACTTTATCCCACCAGCTTCGCCACATTTTAGTGGTATTTGGGAAGCTAACATCAAATCTTGTAAACGCATACTCCAACGCATAACTCTTAATAGTGTCTTTATATATGAAGAATTACACACACTGTTTTGTCAAGTCGACGCGCAACTTAATTCTCGACCACTTTGCCCCACCAGTATGGAAGCCACCAGTGCTACTCAGCACTGACTCCTGGGCATTTCTTGTTAGGTAAAGCTCCTATGTCACTATCTGAAGTCGATATTCCTGAGCCAACACCTACCAATCGACTCACCGGGTGGAATAGAATACAGAAACTGCAGCAGTCTTTTTGGAAACAATAGTCGCAAGATTATTTGGCTACACTACAACAACGGAATAAATGGACAACTCCCCAACCTAACCTTCAAGTCAATGATCTCGTCCTACTCAAGAAAGAAAATATGGCTCTCACTCAGTGGCCCCTAGCCAGAATCCTCCAGGTGCATTCCAATCCTGCAGACCACTTCGTGCGAGTTGTCACACTGAAGACAAAGGATTCGGTGCTAAAGCGTCCTATTAATAAGCTCATAAGGCCGGCTCATAAGGCCGGCCGCACACCAAAAGAGCAAAACTGCTTAAAGCAGACTGAGGCAGCTTTATTATGACTAATAAAAAATAGAACACATGTAATTCAGTGAAACCCGCAAACTGATAAGTCATAGTCAAAACAAAACATTTTTGCTCTTCAGTCAATTCTAGTCATGACTAATCGTATTGTACCGAAATAGAACATGCTCTATTCCGTCAGTCAAAACAAAACAATTTTTATCAGACAAACCGCCAGTTTGGCCGGTATCAGATGGTTAACTAGCTGGATACCGCAGTCGTTGCAGAACGATCGTATTAATCGAATTAATTATAATTCATAATAAATAATAATATATTATTACTGTTTTTATATATTATATTATATATTAATATATTATATATTTTTAAATTTTTGTATACGTTATACATTTTGTATACCTATATAACGGTAATTATAAACATATATCCACATAATATATTAACAAGTAATAAACATTTGACGCATTATTTTTTCATTTTACTACTCAGTCTTTACTATGACCACTGAAAATATAGACCTGGAAACGCTCATAACACTAGTTCAACAAAGATCTACCATCTATAATTATAAAGATAAACAACATAGTAACCGAGATATTCAGGAAAAATTATGGACAGAAATCTCCGGAATACTAAAAGCTCCAGGTACCTATAATATTTTATAATAATATAATTCTAGGTTTCGCAGCTGAGCGCCTTCCTGCTCAAGCCCTTACGTTATTTTGTGAAATACTATAACTATTTTATGTTTTTATATGAAATCAAATTGTTTACTTATTATTGTACAAAATAATGCGCATGCATATACTAAAGGTATTTTATAGTAGGTATACGCCGCTGAGCGGAATATATTATCAAATATTTTTAGATTTTTATATTTTTTTACTTTTAATAATTCATTTTTTCAATTTCCATTATAATGGTATGAAATATGTCTGATACACACTACATAATTAAACAAATAATTAAGTAAAGTAAATAGGACAAAATAAAATCGATCATTGGTCAATACATTTTTATTGAAATAAGTAGTAAATTATATTGAATAATTATAAAATAAAGCACTTCAACTGTACTAAATAAAAAATAGATCTCAATTTACTTTTTAACCTTATATTAAAAAAAAATAAATTTGTCAAATGTTATATCATTAATTGTGTATTATTAAGGTTCACACTAGTATCTAATGCGTTGAGATACATTATCAATTTTATCATTATCATTATTATTCATAATCGAGCCTTGCATATATACATATATTGATAGTATTATTGTTATTTACTTATCTTGTCAAAGGGTTTTAATAAATTAAAATGTCGTTGGAGGAGGTTCAAAAGGATCTTCTAGGTCTGAGAAAGAGGAGAGGGGTAATCAAGGGATCCCTCACACGAATCAAAAACTTTGTTAGGTGTTTTGACACAACGAGCAGCCAATGTCGTTGTTAGAATTTCGCCAGGATGAGCTGCCTCAGATCAACAGAAAGTTTTGAATTTGACGTTCAGTCTCAAATTGAACTTTTATCGGATGACGCGACGCTAGAGAACAAAGAACGCAATTCATTTGAGATGGAATACTACAGTATTAGATCGCAAATAAAGGAAATTGTCAACGTTCAAAATTCCCAAGCCACAACATTAATAAGCAATCAATTTGTAGAGTTACCACATTATTCTAACCATGCTCGGCTACCACCTATTTCACTCCCAACATTTGATGGCAATATACAAGAATGGGAATCGTTTTTTGACTTCTTCAAGGCCACAGTGCACAATGAGGACGCATATCCTCCAGCTCAGACGTTTTCATATTTACGTTCATCATTAGTCGGTGCGGCATTGGACGTCATAAGAGCGATTCCGATGACTGAGGCAAATTACGACATTGCCTTGAAAAGATTAAAACAGCGTTATGAAAATAAGAGCATGATTATTCAGTCTCATATACGTGCTTTATTAGATTGTCCACAGGTAGAGTCTACCTCTGCAGGTGAACTGCAATCATTGCATTCAAGGGTTGCATCTCATACTGTGGCATTAGAGGCGTTAGGCCAACCTGTAGTACAGTGGGATGCGTGGCTTGTGACCATTATACTCAGAAAGCTCGATCATGCAACAGCCCAAGAATGGCAACTACGACGTAAGGATACTCAGCTGCCCACATATAAGGAACTAGAGGAATTTCTTGCTAGTTGGTGTGTGGCTCTTGAAAGCACAGAAGCATTCATGAATAAGAACGAACTGAAGAAGAAGTCAAGCATTAATCATCTTGGAAAAAGGGTAACTTTGGCAGCAATAGAGACTAAATCAGAGAAATGCGCATGCTGCTCTCAAACGCATAGGATTTATGCATGCAAAAAGTTTAAGGACTTGCCCCAATCAGAACGTATTAACGTTGTACGGTCTGCTCGGATGTGTTTCAATTGTTTGAGTTCATATCATATGGCACCCCAGTGTCAATCGAAATCCACTTGTCAAGTTTGCAGAGGTAAGCACAATACGTTGCTGCATTTTGAAAAATCAAGTCAAGGTGAAACTTCGGGGGCAGTACACAGAGGGAAACCTCATGATGAGGACGATTCGGTTAACAGCGAGCAAGTTGGTAGTGAGGCAATACAAGCTCATTCGTATATAGCAGCCAGACCTAAGCATAGCCATATATTTCTATCAACCGCTGAAGTATTGGTGACAGACAGTAAGGGCTGCAAACGTAAATGCAGAGCAGTCTTGGACAGTGGGTCCATGATAAATTTTGCCTCCAGGAGTCTTTTAAACGCACTACAACTTCCTACAAGGAAAACTGAATTGCCAATCAGAGGTGTGGGAGCAAGTCAAATCCAGTCCGTAGCTCTAGTAAACATTCAAGTGGATTCAAGGGTCGGCAAATTCCAAGCAAGATTACCGTTTTACGTGTTACCAACAGTGGTAGGCGATCTCCCTTCATGTCCAACACCAAGGGATGGCTGGGACATCCCTCAGGATCTAATATCCAAATTAGCAGATACCAAGTTTCATGAGGCCGGAACAGTAGATCTTCTCATAGGAGCAGAGATATTTTATCAAATATTGGAAAGGGAGCGCATTCCGTTAAGGACCAACAGTCTAACCCTACAAGACAGCAAATTTGGCTGGCTTGTAACCGGGAAAATTGATCAAATTTGTCTCATTAATATAAACACAACACCGGATAGCGATGAGTCATATGGAAAAACATCTAAGGCAAACCAATGCGCAATCGAGGAAAAACAAGCTCTGCAACACTTTCAGAACACAGTTACAAGGAATCACGAAGGTCGTTTTGTTCTACAGCTACCAGTAAAGTCAGAAGTTCGAAATCTAGGACAAAGTGTCGGCATAGCTACTTCTAGATTCATGAATATTGAAGCACGATTACAACGGGATTCAACTTTACGGACAGAGTACCTAAAATTTATGAAGGAATATTTGACTATGGGTCACATGCGGTTGGCTCCGGATGAAACAAGGATTCCTGAACGTTCCTTTTATCTGCCACATCACGCCGTATTTAAGAGTTCGAGTCTAACTTCAAAGACAAGGATAGTCTTTGATGAGTCAGCCAAGACAACTACTGGACTGTCTCTTAATGATGTTCTAATGCGAGGACCAACTACACAAGATGATATCTTCTCTATCCTCACTAGATTTCGGAAGCATCAGTATGTCATCACAGCGGACATTGAGAAGATGTTCCGTCAAATTTCCGTGGCCGAGCAAGATTGGGACTTACAAAGGATTCTTTGGCGCAGCGATCCAAGCGAGGCCCTACGTACCTATCAGCTGGTCACCGTAACGTATGGTACTACTCCAGCCTCATTTATGAGCACGCAGTGCCTAACATCACTAGCACAAGACATGGAAAAACGACTCCCACGTGCTTCTAAGACCATAATACGAGACTTCTACATGGATGATCTCATGACTGGCGGTGAAACGCAAGAGGAATGTGTACAACTGCACAAAGAGATTATTTCAATTTTAGATTCTGCAAGACTACCACTTCGTAAATGGTGTTCCAATTCTTCTCATGTCTTAAAACAGATAGGAAGGGACGTCAGAGATCCCTTGTTCACACTAGATATAGGAGACGACGAAACCATAAAATCTTTAGGTTTAAGTTGGACACCATATGCAGATGACTTCCGATTCTACGTCACCAGAACGGTTGACGTCGACAAGGTAACCAAGAGAACGTTGCTTTCGGATCTGAATAAGGTTTTTGACTCTCTTGGATTTCTTGCTCCGGTAATTATAAAGGGAAAAATATTCCTTCAGCAATTGTGGCAGCTTAAAATAGATTGGGATACGCCACTCCAAGACGACATAAAGCAAAGGTGGCAACAGTATTACACGCAAATCGAAAATTTAAAGGATCTATCCATCCCAAGGAAGGCCAAGCCTGGTACGCCTGATATGTTTGAACTACATGGATTCTGTGATGCTTCAATTGAGGCTTACGGCGCTTGTGTCTACGTACGATATCTTGGTCAAGAAGGTAAATGGCAATCAAGACTTCTCTGTTCAAAAACAAGAGTAGCTCCATTAAAAAGTGCCACCATTCCACGTCTAGAGTTAAGTGGAGCGCTATTACTCGTTCAATTGTCTGTTAGAGTATCGCAGTCCTGGGGTATAGAGGTAAAGCAATTTAAACTTTGGTCTGACTCTATGGTGGTGCTTGGTTGGTTGAATAGTGAAACAAGTAGACTCAAGACGTATGTTGCCAACAGGGTAGAGCAAATATTGGAAGGAACAGATGTATCTCAGTGGCGATATATAAACACCAAGGATAACCCAGCAGATATAATATCCCGTGGGATTGACGTACAAGAGCTGGCACGAAGTGTGATGTGGTGGAATGGTCCATCCTACCTCAGCTTACCTGAAACTCAATGGTCACATCCAACAATTAAACTAACACCATGCTATGAACTCCCAGAACAACGCCCAGTCAAATTGGTTTTGGTTGCAATCGAGGAGTCAATGGACATTATCAACGCGTATTCGAATTGGCGGGCACTTGTTCGTGCAGTTGCCTGGTTGTCACGGTTTTACAATTACCTCAAAAACAAGAGATCAATACAAGTTCAAGGATTCCTGACACTAAAAGAGATCAAATCGGCCGAAGTTATAATTTTGAAAAGAACACAAGGCGATGCATTCCATGATGAATTGAGACAGTTGAAACTAGGAAGAGACATTGCGCGAAACAGCCCGCTGAAGACACTTAATCCATTCCTGAAAGATGGGTTAATCCTAGTTGGAGGTCGGTTACAAAATTCAAATTTGAGAAGGGAACAAAGACACCCAGTAGTGCTGCCATATAACCATAAAATCACTAGGTTAATTTTCCAAGCTCACCATCAGAAGATGCTTCACTGCGGACCACAACTTTTACTTTCAGAGATCCGCAATCTGTATTGGCCACTGAAGGGTAGATTAGTAGCACGTTCAACTACACTACATTGCGTCCAATGCACCAGAGCCAAACCTACCTTTCAAACTCCCTTGATGGCACCACTCCCGAAGCAGAGAGTACAGTATTCTAGACTATTCACTATAACTAGAGTAGATTTCGCCGGACCCTTGACCATAAGAAGTGGCGTTCGTGGAAGAGCAAACATGAAGGCTTGGATAGCGCTTTTTATTTGTTTTGCTACCAAGGCCATACATATTGAGGCTGTAGAGGAATAACAAGCAACTCATTTATTGCGACACTAAGAAGATTCATGTCTCGTAGAGGAATACCAACAGAAATATGGAGTGATAATGGGACAAACTTCATCGGTGCTCAAAGAGAGATAGCAGCCTATCTCAAAAACATTGAAGGCGTTTCAGTTGATGAAGGTTTTACATGGCGCTTCAACCCACCTTCAGCACCCCATTTTGGAGGGCTTTGGGAAAGCGCAGTCAAGAGTGCCAAATATCATCTAACACGTGTGCTGGAGGAAACCAAACTGACACTCATTGAGCTACAAACATTATTATGCCAAATTGAAGCATGCCTCAATTCACGGCCTATTACACCTATGAGCAATGATCTTAATGATCTGCAATCACTAACTCCAGCGCATTTCCTTATAGGAGGCCCAATGCTTAGGTTTCCGGAACCAGATTTATCCCAAGAGCAAAGAAATGGGCTACGCAGATGGAGATTCGTGCAATTCCTTATGCAAGATTTCTGGAAAAGGTGGCACAAGGAGTATCTCCCACAGCTACAGACTAGAGGAAAGTGGACATCAGGAACTGAAACATTTAAGGTGAATGATATCGTCATCGTCAAGGAGGAAAATACTCCACCGATGAAATGGAAGCTGGCTCGTATAGTGCAGGTGCATCCGGGAACAGACGGAAGAACCAGGGTAGTAACCATACACATGGCAAATGGTTTAGAGACCCGCCGCCCCGTCGCAAAACTTTGCAGACTCCCAATTGAGTCAGAAGAGACTGTTGAAAAATAAATTTTCAACGGGGGGGAGAATGTTCGCGCCGCCGTCACCACAACACCTATAATATCTCACGCACACACACGCACACGCACAACACACATCTGTTACCTGTTTGTTTTATTTATGTTATTGTTTTATTTTTGTTTCAATTGTGCTATCAGCTGTGAATTATATTATATAATATGTAGATTAAATATTATCGCACGCCGCCGCGCCGTCTATGCGAATATAAATCAACACGGCCGACCATCCCACCAGTTCGCCACAAACGGTCAACCCGACTCGCGATATTATTTGCGTGCGCGAATCGCCGTGAATTAATATAATTCGCAAGAGCATTACCATTGTCATAGGCGCCAATCGCCAAGTTTTTATTATCTAGTAAGCTCTAAGGGCTCGGGCTAAGTGCGTATTATTTTTATTGGTGTAAGGCGCAAATCGCCAAGTTTTTATTAGTGTTGTACCATTACGTGTGCGTATAGGCGTTAACTGTCTGTGAGGAAATGGCCTCATTAGGTTTGGTAAAAGTGGGTAAGCTTCATCCCCAACAAATACAAAAGGAGAGTCTTCGTTTATATTCTGGTAATTTTTTTTGGTGCAGGCAAATTTAACTTATTATTAATTAATTTTTTAAAAATCCCACTGTCACTACATCGACCATAATCACCAACGTCTATTACAACAAACTTTGCGTGGGCATCGACTACCGCTTGTAGTACAATTGAATGATAGCCCTTATAATTGTAATATTCCGATCCAGCACCTGGAGGACAAATAATAGAAATATGTTTACCATCAATTGCACCAACACAATTTGGAAAATTCCATATTTCATTAAAATCGTTTGCTATTTTTTTCCAGTCTTCTTTTTTTGGTGATGGCAAATAAATAGGAGATAGTAATTTCCATATCGCCGAGCATACAGAATCAAAAATTATTCCAATGCGGTTGTAGCTCCCAAACGAAAATGGTAGTGCAATCGTTGAAAACGTTCACCAGACGCTAAATAACTGTAACATTAATTACAAAATTAATTATGAGGAATAAATTAAAATAAAATAATAATGGATTATTTTTTATACAAATACAAAACTGTGGAAAAGTGACACACTTGTGCACACTCGACAATGATTATATTGTTTTTATTTTATATACATTGTTATGAATTGGTATTATTAAACATAGGAAGTAAGTAAGGATGTAGGAGTTAGTAAACAAATTAGAAATGTAGTATTTATAAAACATTTAGAATTACGAAATGAAATGATTATTGTTAATTAGTGTAAACAGGTACAATCCCGAAACTGCGAGTAAGCACTTTTTATATAGGAGGGATTGTCCTACATAAGTTTAGGTATAAGATTGTAAGAAGATTAGTGGAGAATGGACAGTGCCATTGCCTGTACAAGTTCAACGCAATAAAACTTTATAACTGAAAAGACGTGTGTTTGTTACTTATTTAATAAATCTATCTTTCAAACTCTACAAGTACGAGGCTACGGTCAACCGACTTGTAACATTGGTGGCAGCGGATCAAAAGAACCATTAATTCAAACGAGACGCATCTTTCAATCAGGATGAGTTAAATTGTTTTTGAACCAGTCAAGGTACATACTTCCAGTCAACTACGGATCATTCCACTCAACTACAGAGCATTACAGTCAATTACAGAGCATTCCATTCAACTATAGAGCATTCCAGTCAATTACAGAGCATTCCATTCAACTATAGAGCATTCCAGTCAATTACAGAGCATTCCATTCAACTACAGAGCATTCCAGTCAATTACAGAACATTCCAGTCAAATTCGAAGCATTCAAATCAAATTCAGCAGTCAACGGTGTCAGAGACAGTAGAGGAACAACTTCAATAATGTTAAATTTATTGGTATTGTAAGTTGGTTTTTATATACAGTGAAAACTCTTTATAAAGAAACTCTTTACAACGAAAAACTCTATATAACGTAAACATTACATAATAATGGTTGGTTTGCTATATAACCCATTAGACAATTCATTCTCTATAACGTATTAGTCACTATCAATAACGAAACAATATTTTATGTTTCATTATACAATTTACGTGTTATCGTATCTATTACATATAACATATTACATATACATAAACTATAAAAATAATCGACAATAATGCCGACATTTCCAAGAACGATTACATTCTTTCATTATCTACTTTTAATATCGTAATTATCGATATTTAATAGGTACAATGTTCATTATACGGCATTCTTTTCGTCATGCTGGACTTCGAAGTTTTGCCAATGCTGAAGAAGAAATAGAATTTGAGAATGAAGATGATACACTCAGTGAGTGGATTACTCAGTTCAATACTCCGCATCCTTTTATTCCTGAGGACCTACAAAACTATGTAGAAATAGACGAGAATCTAGTTACAACAATATCGTTAACTGATGAAGAAATCCTAAATGCAGTGACAAAAGGCGAGGAGGAGCAAAAGGAAAACGAAGAGGAAGCACAACCTGACGAAGTCGTAATACCAAGTATTCAACAAGCACTTGATGCGGCTAAATTATTAGAAAAGTACTTATTGTTTCATGAAGATGATCCAAAGTTATCCCAAAACATGGGAGAAATTCATAGAAAAATACAAAAACAGTATTGGCAAAATAAAAAAGTACAAACTAAGATGACAGACTATTTAAAATAAAGTATAAATATGTATAGTATAAAAATTAAATTATATTTAATAAGTATGTATAATAATAATAATTTAATATAATACGTAAATATATATAAAATTATGTAAAAATAATGATGTGTTTGATATATAATATTACATAGGTACATACCTTTATACATAAATAATTAAAATTTTGTTTTTTTTTTAAACCCTCACTATTACGAAAACTCTCTATAACGAAAGAAATCTCTTGGTCCCTTCAGATTCGTTATAAAGAGTTTTGACTGTATATTTTAAGCATATCTATAAGTTTCTATCCATATTTTTCTATTTATATTTAATTTATGAGTGACGAAAGTGGTAGTATTAGTAACTCAACACAGAAAGATAGTAAAGACGAAACATTTATTCCAGATAGGTCATTTGATTCTGATGATAGTAGGGAAGCGACATCTAGTAGGCATAGCGATAGTAACCAAGTAGAAAATACAGTACAAAATACAGTACAAAATCAGAGTACTTTGTTAGGACTTCAAAATTCTGATACTGGTAGGAATACATTACATTTGCCAATACAACGTAGACGGTTAGGAGTACCAGCAGAATTAAGTTCAAACATCGTTAAGGAAGATATTTCTTTTGATAGTAGTACTCAGTCGTACAGTTTTGTGCCGAATTTGGATCAAACATATACAGAATTATTAGATATATGAGTGTAATTACTTCTTTAGAGGCGGCATTTCGAATTTTACCAAAGTTTGACAAGCAAGACTCTGAAGGCTTACATCATTTTATAAAGTCGTCAGAATTTGCTTTTTCGTGTATTAGTAAAGACATAAAGCCCAAGATTTTGGGAGCAATAATAGCAAATTTAACAGCAAAAGCAGCTCAGGTTGTTCGATTTAAAAAGATATATACATGGGAAGAATTGAAAACAACTTTAAAAAACTGTTTTGAACCACTACATACTTCCACACATTTGTTGTTGGAATTAACCACAACTCGTCAGAAATATAATAAGGAAATTAGTACGTTTTACAATCGGTTAGAAAAACTATTTCATTTAACGTTAAATATTCAAACCAAAGACAAAAGCACAGCAGTGGCAGAAGTCATAGAGGGAATTTTAAAAACACAAACATTGAGTATTTTTATTGAGGGACTAAGACAACCTATAAAAATGTTTGTAAAGGCAAGTCATCCGAGTACAATTGAGGAAGCATTTGACGTGGCTCAGCAGGAGGAAACGTCATACAAATCAGATAAGAAAACACAATCAAAAATTCCGAAACAAGAAGCAGCAAGAATTACGTGTTTCAACTGTGGTAAAGTAGGTCACATGGCCAAGGTATGTAGGTCAAGATCAAATCATCAGTTTATAAAACAATCTCAAGAAAATAAAAAGAACTGGGTTACAAATGCGGGCCAAAATTCAAAACCAAGCAATGGGTCAGCAAATATTCATCGGCAAACGGCAAAAAGTAATAGTGGATATAATAACAAAACAATTGTTTGTAAATATTGTAAGAAACTAGGTCATGCAATTGGTGTGTGCAGAAAATTAAAATATAACAATGAAAAAAGAGCTGGTCAGGCGAATTCAAGTTCAGTGTCAGAATCATCAACTTCGGGAAACGAGACAGGGTCGATTCAGAACGGCGAACGATCGGTCCAGGAAATCAAAGCAACAGCCGTAACATTTCTAGAACATTCAAATTAAAAGCTCAACTTTTTAAAGATCACATTATATGTCAAGCTACGGAATTTACAAATCGGAAATAAAAATTTTTACTTGACACAGGTAGTGAAGTAAATATAATAAAGTTATTATCATTAAAAGACGACGTCAAAGTTAACGAAAGAATTTTATATCGATTAAAAGGGATTAATGAGTATTTTGTGAACACAATTGGGTCGGTAAATATAACAGTAAATTTTGGGGAAGAAAAAAGACAAGTAAGGTTTCAAGTAGTTAGTAATAATTTTCCAATACCTCATGTTGGAATTTTAGGCAGAGAATTTTTAGAAGATAATAAAATAGCAATTGATTATGCAAAAAATGAGATAACGTCGACACTTACTGAAGACAAATCTAAAGTAGTAAATCAAGACAGTCCACGTGTAGATAATTTGAACATTGCAGTAGTACCACCGAGATCGGAAATGATAATTTCAGTAAAAACTACAGACAGTCAAATAAAGGAAAAGGATACAGTGATTATTTATTCACAAGTATTGCAAAATCGAGTACAATGTGGTAATGTAGTAACTACAGTAAGGAATCGGCAAGTGTTAACGAAAGTTGTCAATCAAAACGAGAAACCTATGAGTTACAGCCAGTAGATTTAGGTAGTTTATTGTACGAGAAATTTGAAGAAGCAAAAATACAAGTGTGTACTAAATTTACAGAAGGTCCGGATAATGAAAATCGGGTACAATTATTGGAGAAGTCGTTAAGACTGCAGCATCTCAACATAGAGGAATACCAATTATTAAAAAATATATTTATTGAATTTTCCGATGTTTTTTTATTAGAAGGTGACAGATTAGATGGAACATCAGCAATAGAGCATCGAATTAGAACAGCACCCGATATTCAACCAATTTATATTAAACCATATAGGTTACCCAAAAATCACAAAAAAGAGATATGAACGCAGGTAGATCAAATCTGTGTCGACAGGCCTTTGAAACATTAAAAGATGTGTTAGTGAGTGAACATATTCTTAGTTACCCAGATTTCGATAAACCATTTAATGTAACATGCGATGCGAGTAATGTTGCAATTGGATCAGTTCTTTTGCAAGGTACAATAGGGGAAGATTTACCAATTGTATATTCATCAAGGGTACTGAATAAGGCTGAACAAAATTATGGTACAACAGAAAAAGAGTTATTAGCCATTGTATGGAGTTGAAAACAATTAAGACCGTATCTACTAGGAAGGAAATTTTATATAGTGACAGACCATCAGCCTCTTAGATGGTTGGTTAATCACAAGAATCCAGGATCAAGACTGATGCATTGGAGACTAGCAATGGAGGAATATGAGTACGAAATTATTTATAAACCAGGTTTATTAAATACAAATGCCGACGCTCTCAGTTGAATACCACAAATTATGCAAATCGAAGGGGAACAAGTAGTAGATAGTAAAACATATAAGGAGTATATGGATTATATTATGACAAACATAGTCCAAAACGTGAATATTGTAGAAGTAGCTGGTAATATTTTTGAAGACGAACATTCACCTCTCGTACATTATGTATCACAGGAATTGACGTTAAAAGAAGGATTGGCACTGGAATTTCGACGACAATTCGGGAATCTAGAAAATAATCAGAATAAAAAAATTACAGAATTAGTATATTACAAAGAAGGAGGCCGTTACATAATATATATGATTTTATCAGAGAAAGAGAAAAGTCAGATTACAGTAGAACTCCGATTATCCGAACGCCAATCAAACGGACGTCCAATTAACCGGACGAAAAAAAAAGGTCGTCTTTTAAGAGGACGCCACTCCCGCATGTGTTTTCTCCGTCTGACAAAAGCGTAACATACCAAATTTACGCTCAGAAATTCAAGTTTTATGCCGTTAGCTTAAAAATTAAAGCAAATCGACCTATTATGAAATTTTACGCTAAGAACATTATCTGTGTTTTGTTGGAATTATCGTAAAAAAACTTCCAACAAAACACAGATAATTGCGCCAATGGTCAGTTGTTGTCTAATCGTCGCACAGTTTAGTATTTCAATTGTTATAACAAGTGAATTGTCGTGTTACAATGTCACTATATATCTTTTAAAATGTCATATATCAATCATCCGGATATTTGCTTATCCGGACCACCCTTGACAATTAGTCCGGATAATCAGAGTTTTACTGTACTTACGAAACTGTGTATAATTGCCTACATAATTTAAAAACATTTTGTTTAAACAATCAGATTACAGATTTAGCAGTATCAAAAACAGGCGATCAAATTTTTCAGCTTGATTGGGCAACAGTAAGAATAATGATAAGATATTTGTATAAAGGCACTAGTATAAAAATCAAAATATATACACCAAATGAACTTACGGATCAGGAAAAAATAATTATAATAAAAGAAATGCATGTAAATCTTTTGGCAGGACACAGAGGGATTTCAAATACTACGAAGAAAATTAAAAAACTGTATAATTGGCCAGGAATGTCAAGAGTAGTAGCAGATTATGTACAAAAATGTCAATCATGTAAAAAGAATAAAACTTCAAATAAGCACACAAAGCAACCGATGGTTATTACTTCCACGGCAGATAAACCATTCCAAAAAATATTTATGGACATAGTAGGACCACTTCCTATTACACACAAAGGTAATAAATGTGTACTTACAATGCAAGATGATTTAACAAAATTTAGCATTGAAACACCTATGGTATGCCATGACGCTAATACTGTAGCGCATAGTTTTGTAAACTCATTTGTTTGTATACATGGAATTCCAGAATCAATAGTGTCGGACCAAGGCACAGAGTTTCTAAGTAAAATTTTTTCAGAAGTATGTAAACTATTAAAAATTTCCAAGTTCAACACAACGCCATATAGACCACAGAGTAATGGAGCATTAGAGCGAAGGCATTCAACATTAGGGAATTATTTGCGACATTATGTTGTAACGATTCGCAGTTTACTGACTCGTCATTTATGTCGCACTCAGCGAATTTGCTTAGGTAAACAGAAAACAGGAACGTAGAGTACGAGCCTATATATTATTGGCATAGCAGCCAGTCGAGTTTTGAACCGTGAAATAGAGACTATACATCAGTCTACTATAGTCATATTTACAATATTATTAAACGTAATTAATTGATTAACTTTAAGTATATAATAACGTACCTAATAGTTAAATTATAATAATTCAATATTGTTCAACTCGTACTCCGCTACTCCTGTTATCTTCAATATACTACCCTTAAGAACAGGGTTACTCAGGTGATAGTGTATTTTATTGGTTATAATATTATAATTATTTTAGTCTTGAATAAAACATTGTATTCGTTGCTATATCGTGTTAATTGTGTTAGTCTATGAACGCAGGTCATAAGTTTCTAGGACCTGTAAAATATAACTCAGAAAACTTTATTTATATCAATTCAACAACCCGGATCTAAGGACCGGTTCGTGTAGTGGGAACAGCCAACCAACTACTCCTTAACTGGATAGAGTTAGGTATAAATATCGACAGCCACTGGGTTTGACAAGCCGAGGAGGTGTGTTGCAATGTGGACAAAGATTTAGCAAATTGGGATGAATTTATTCCATATGCAATGTATGTATATAATACAACAGAGCATGAGACGACAAAATTCCAACCGTATGAACTATTTTATGGATTTCCAGGGAAAATACCTACGTCATTAAAGAAGACACACGAACCAAGGTATAATTATGAAGATTACAATTATGAAATTAAGCAAAAATTTCAACAATCTTATGAATTGCAAAACAACGTATAGTAAATTCAAAAGAAAATACAAAAGAACGATATGATAATAAAGTTAATCCACTGAGCTTAAAAATAAATGACAAAGTTTGGCTTATGGAAAAACAACAAAAAAATAAGTTAGCACAGAAATGGCTAGGACCATATGTAATAGCAGAAATAAATAGTAATGAAAATGTAACAATTGTCAGAGGACAAAAATTAGTAAAAGTACTATCTATTAAAACTAATCTATTAAATCTATTAAAACTATGTAATCAATAAATAAGTATAAATAGTAAAACATTGAAATGTTGTTATTACAGGATACTTATCATACAACTTATCATGGCAACAAATTTAACAGGAAATTATCTAATACAGGAAATTGAATCACCATCAGGTATTTTTTTTAATCATTTGTCAAAAGTACAAACAACAAATTCAAGTTGGAAATTGTCAGTGTATGTAAATTTGACCACATATGATGATAATTTTGAACAGATAAAGAGATTTCAAAGGGAAACAGTAAAACATTGTATAAAAATAGCAAAAAACACAGAAATAGTACCAATAGAGCATATTGTAATTTGGTCGTATTTGTGCGAGCAATTTAACACAACAACGACAGCATACATTCATGATATAGAGAAAACTCGACAGCAGATACATTTTGCAGTTAGTTGGAGTGAACGATATAAAAGAGGATTGATAAATGGAATTGGTAGATTATCAAAAACACTATTTGGAATATGTTCAGATGAAGACTATGATTTTTTTGATAAGAAAATAAATTAAATAATCGAAAAACAAATTAAGGTCATTCACGATATGCAACAACAAACGAGGATAGTACAGTCAACAGTACATGATGTGGACAAGGAAATGATGAAAATACAACGAAGCGAAACAGCAATAATAAGTAATATAAATAAATTGCAGAATAAAGCAAACAGGGCCGAAAAAAAGATAAATGAAATGGAAGTTAGACAAATAATGAATGAACAAACCGAGGAGTTAAATGTTCTATTAACACAACATTCATTTCAAACTCACAATCTGGTAACAATAATAAATAGAGCACAAGTGGGTCATATGCATTCGAGTATAATTTCTCCGACAAATTTTTTAGCGGAGTTCAACAAGTAAGAATACAATTAGATTCAAGAAAGAACTTTGCAGAGCAAGTCACAATACAAAATATACATAAATTAATGAGAATGAGTAGCTTACAGGTGATAAGAGTGGCAGATACATTAGTATTCATAATATCCATTCCAATCGTCCAAATAGAGAATATCGTGTATATAAAGGAATTCCACTACCTATAAAACAAAAAGATTCAGTATATGCGTTAATTCAGCCAACAAACAAATACGTAGCCATATCCGAGGATAATGTGTACTCAATATACATAGATGACATACAGTTAAACAAATGCATACATATGCAAGTGTATTATATTTGTTCGAACACTCAGACGCACTATATTTAGGAAACGGAGAATTGTGAAGCAAAATTATTCAGTAGTCAGGATAAGGAAATGATTCCAAAAGTACGTGAATAAAAATTACACGTATTAAAAAATTAGTAGTACACAAACTAGATAACGAAAATGTTTGGTTCTACACGACAGAAAAACCAACGACAATCAACATTGATTGTGCAAACGGAGAGCCAGTGTTCTCATATAAAAACAGTAAAAAAGCGTTTGGAGGAGAAGTATGGAGATGATATTATCATTTCTCAGTCTGCAAATAGATCAAGTGTTGTATGTTTCAAAATTATTGGCCACAAAATCTTGATGGGCAACTGGTAATCTAATGAGAAGATGTTAGACCTTCAAGACGAACGCTCTCGAATTGTGGAAACTGCTGGAAAAATTATTTTACAGGATATCCGATCAAAAATATTCAACACTGCTTTCTACCCTCCGATTGATAGATTTCAATGCTGATGCCCATTATGTCAGCCCAGAGACACTTCTTCTTTTGTTACATTCAATTATTTTGACGAACAAACAAGGTTCATTGGAGTCATGGAAAAAGAAGTGTCTTGCGCTGTCACATGCCATAATGGTAGCCGTTCGACAAAAATCATTTTTATCATAAATTATGATTGGGCTTTCAATATACTGTTACAAAAAGTTTGGATCAAAACTTCTTCTGAATCTCCTTGCTACTTTGGGATTTTCAGCCAGCTATGACGAAGCTTCTAGGCTTGGAGGATCGTATGTTATGCAAGCAAAGGAAGCCGTAGTTGATGGCTCAGTCAATCCATTTAGCCAATTCATATTTGACGATGCAGACTTCAACGTAAATATACTAGATGGACATTCCACGTTCCATGCAATGGGAGGAATAATGGCTGTTACCCCCCCCCCCCCCCCCGAAATGCTGTAGCAAGTGAACAAGATGTTCTTCGCATGAATGTCAGATCATCATCCCGTGCAATTGGTAAAGCAGGCACCATTGACTGTAAAGAGTTCCACCGTACACCAAATTCCGGCCTGAAAACTATCAAAATTATTGACATAGACATCAAACATCAAGACGGAAATGTACCATCTGCATCTGATATGGCCTGGCTTCATGGGAAAAATACTCACTCGTCAACAGTACCTGGGTGGAATGGGTTTATGGAGTTAAGGACACAAGGGGAAGAGTATAAATGTTCAAAGATTGTATGCCTTCCATTTATCAATGCACCCCCAAGCGACTATTCCACTGTGTATACATTCATCCTCACCGCACTTGACAAATGCAAATTAATTAACCAGAACACATGTATTGTGACATTTGACCAGCCATTGTTCTAGAAGGCTCAAGATGTTGTTGCCAGCGTCCCAGACTTCAGCAACGTGGCTGTAAGGCTTGGTGGATTTCACCTCTTGATGAGTTTCATGGGTGCCATGGGAACCATAATGGCTGGAAGTGGCTTGAAGCAGTTCTTCTGTGAGGTCTTTGCAAGCAACAGCATTGACAAAATTATGTCAGGGCACGCATATGCCAGGGCTGCTCGCGGGCATAGTCTCGCATTCGCTGCCTTAGGTGGACTGATAATTTACCTTTTGGAGTTGGATGAAGAAGAGCTGTTGGCGTTAGAGACAGTTATCGATTCTTCCAACAAAATAAATCGAAAATAAATTCAGAGGATCCATCACTAAAAAGTGTGACGGAAAAACTGTCCAGTCTTCTTAAGGACATTGAGCACCGAGGGCCAACTGCGACACTTTGGATTCAATATTTCCGCATGTGCACGCTAATTAAGAATTTTATTAGTGCTGAACGGACAGGTGACTGAAAACTACACCTTCATTCTGTCAAGGATATGGTTCCATATTTTCATGCAGCAGGCCACCTAAATAACGCTAAAAGTGCTCATCTCTATTATCAGGATATGCTGACAATACAAAAGAAAATGGACCCAGAAGAGTTTGTAAAGTTCACCACCCAGGGGTACTTCACAATTCGAAAGTCCGATATATTCTGGTGTGGAATCTGGTCACATATGACCATTGAGCAGGTGCTCATACGATCAATGAAAAGCTATAGTGGGCTAACACATGGACGTGGTATCAGTGATAGCGTATTGTCAAGGTGGATTGTGGGCATGCTATGCCTTCAAAGCATAAATGAACAAATGGAAGTTTTCTGTGACATTCACTCGGAGACAAGCGACCAGCACGTAGATATGCGGCGTGTTTGCGTTGCCAGAGATAATAGTGAAATTCAGAAACTAAGTGATTGGTTTTCAGAACATTTTCCGTTCCCTGAGACGCAAGAGCTGATGTTAATCAGTTCAGGGGCTGTTGCTTCCGAAGGCGTCAACTGTTATATGGCCCGATCAATTGGTATAACTGCTTAAAGAATTGCTTAGAGAAAGGCAATTTTGAAGACTTGAAACTGAAGAGGAAGGATAAGGTGGTTACTCTGGCATCTGTTTCCTGTTCTCTGAAAATCATGGACAAACAGTTTAAAGTAGACCCAATCACATTATTTCAACGTATGTGTATAACCAAACAAGCAGAAGCTGACCTCAGGAACTTGTTCAAATACGAGCTGGCCCCTTTCCCAACGTCTCTCTACACAGAAGAAGGAATGCATAATGGCAAAAAATCAATGCTGTATGATGCATTTCTTCCTATTATGTCCGAAGACGTAACTTTAGGAACCAGAATATGTCATGTCATTGATGGTGGGTTCCTGTTGCATAGAGTTGTTTGGACCAAGTCGAGTGAAGCCACATTTCAGGTAGTCTGCCAAAACTACGTGGACTACGTTCAAAAGCACTTTGGGAATAATGCCATAGTGATTTTTGATGGTTATCCTGTTGGAATTAGTAACGAAAGCACCAAATCAGCTGAATGTTATCAGCGTTCGTTGCTACACTCCTCAACAAAACATTACTTTTCCAAGACAACTTCGATCAGCACTATTTCGCAGGCAAAATTTCTTTCCAATGGTTCAAACAAGATTAATTTCATAATAATGTTGAAGAGTGAAATGGAAGCCAAAGGGATACAAGTGAAGCGGGCAATAGAAGACGCTAATGTAATGATCGTGGAGACTGCTCTTACAGTTGCTGATAAATATGATATTGTAATCATAACAGGGGAAGACATAGATCTTTTGGTGCTACTCACTGCTTTGGGTTCTTCTAAAATGAATGTCTATTTCTAGAAGAGTGGAAAAGTTCACAATAAAACCATGCTGTATTCATCCCACTATTTTAAGTACGAATCACAAGATATTCTTTTCTTGCATGCGATAAATGGGTGTGATACTACCTCAGCACCCTTTGGTATAGGAAATAAGTAGGTGATGCAGATGTATAAGAAGATCCCTAGCATTTCAGATATGTTGGTAATTTTTAAAGACCCCGAGACAACTCAAGCTCAAATTGCTGATGTTGGAGAAAAGTTCCTTGTAAAACTATATGGAGGAACCATTGAACTGGACAACCTAGAAGACCTGAGGTATCGCATTTTTTCTTCTGTCGTGGAAAAACCAAAATGTCAACTTGCCAGATTGCCACCAACCAGAGATGCCGCTAAATACCACTCTTTCAGGACGTACTTGCAAGTCCAGGCGTGGATGGGAAGCCATGGTAGCCATCAAAAGTTGCCTTCTGCATGGGGTTGGAAATATACAAAACAAGGTGGGTATTTTTATAGACTTAAGCGATAACTTTTTCATACTGTAATAGTACATTTTAATTCTTAAAACTTGCCACACGAATTATACTACTATTAATACTTGTAATAATGATAAAAAAAAAATCGTATCATTATCAAATATTATTATAACAACTTATAGGGAACATATACAATTATCAAGCTTTTTGACCCATAACGAAGACAATTTTATTAAAATTTATTAATAAAAACTAAAGAAATATAAAATTTAAATCGCCTATAAATATATGTATAGAAAATGATAAAATAAACATTTGACGAAAATTTCAAGTACTTACGGTTAATAGTTTTTGAATAATGACAATATAATAAAATTATTGAATGAGAATTTTTATTAATTTATGAATGAAATTCCAATGTCTAACATCAAACACTTGTAAAAAATGAATTTGAATTTTCGTTAAACTTTTTTATTGTTAAATGTAGAAAAACTTAAGTGTAATCTTGTATAAACACATTTCAAATTTTTTGTTAAATTAATAATATTTTTTTTTTAATTTATTTATGTATTTGTATTAGAATATTGATATAAAAACACAAAATCTTATTAAGTTTTTGTCAAGCCAAGAACCAGAAAAGAGCCCACCTTCTTGAAGTTTGTGAAATAAATTCATCCAAAATTGACTATTATGTTTTCTTAGTATTGACCACCTACCTTCTATTCTTTGATTGGCAGGACTAGTTCCATATATAAATGATGGTCTACTTGATGCAATGTCTCGATGAAAAAATGAATGAATTTGCTTTATACTCGTTTGTCTATTTTCAGTTCCAGCATCAGCTCGAATTGGTATAGGTCAACCACCCAACTCCCGAAAAGCATTAAAAAATAATCAACTGATTATTCTTGGATCATTACAAGATGGGGCTGCTTCCATCCATATTACAAATCTGGAAAATCCATCTATACAACCACTAAACCACTATTGCTATACCAAATGGTTTTAATTTATCGTAACAGTCTGTGTGCCAAAGAAAATTTGGATCTTTGTTATTATACATTCATCTTCTTAATTTTTTTTCCAGACTTCTATACCTATTGAATCAAGAACATGTAGGATTTCACTAATCTTTGATTGAGTGACAACTAATTCGACATTAAGACATTTTCTATACATCCATTTGTATCCATGCAGTTGGGACGAAACAATGAATTTGAGTTTCAATGAACTGGTAAATTTCATTATAAGGAGAACAATTTATTCTTCTACACAAATTTAACTTTATCAACTTTATTTTTAAAGTACGAATACTAATATACACTTGATGGTTTTCTAAATGTAAATAAATTTCTTTATGGCTAAGGCCTAAATGAAAATAGTGTTTAATGAATTCATCGGTTTCCATATTATAATAACTAAAAAATTAGTGTGTAGGAGGTAACAAGTAACAACCACAGAATATATTAAGTATATTAGGTAAATTTAACTTAATTAGTTGGTAGGTACCGAGTTAAACTATGTTATGTTGTCGGTCCGCCCGCATCCAGTAGTCAATACCACTATATCAAGCTGACGTTTTGTCGTGAAAACGAGAAATTATCTAGTGTCTACGAGAAAATTATATCGTTATAACAACATGTTTTGGCGTACAAACGATAAATTATCTAGTGCCAACAAGAAAATTATATTGTTATAACAACATAGTTTGTTGTACGAACGAGAAATTATCTAGTGCTTACAAGAAGTTATGTTGTATGAACGAGATATAATTTTTTATATCATGATTATAGTTGGCCCTTTTATGCCTCCGTTTTTTGTATTATGACAACTAAAATTTACCGAATAGTAGAAAATTCACCCATGGTCGGAAATTGACTTTTTCAACTTTTTCCAACGCCAATTCTTAAAAGCAGTAATTTCTTAATGTTTGTGGACGACTTAAAACTATACATTCCTATTTACACTCACGAAGATT
>NC_042493.1:111113127-111117865 GCF_005508785.2 Acyrthosiphon pisum
TAATAATTATAGTCAATTTGCTCCGATCCAATAGAATGCTAAGATCTGGTAAATCAATAAATAATTTCGATTTTTTTCATGATAATCTAACCAGGTTGAAATCAATTTTATTTAAATGTTAAATGTACTATCAAGAACCTACTATCATGTATTCATTTTAAATACTATTAAAATGTATAGCTATAAATAGATAATATTAAGTTATTTGCTCTTGTTTAATGTTTTGTGTGTTATATATGTTATATATTTATATTTATAAAAAAAAAAAACTGTTCTGAGCCCAGTTGTGGGCGTATAAAATTACAATTATATAATATTATATATTATATGTAATAAATAAATAAATAAAATAACCTCTTTTTATCTAGATCAGCGGTTCTCAAACTGTGGTACGCGTACCACTAGTGGTACACGAATAACTACATGGTGGTAGGACGGAAAATTAAAAACAATTAATATTAGATTCTTAGCGTAGCGATGATTTTACAACGTCATCCATTTTTTTTAATACTCAGATAATAAAGGTTAGATTTCACGGGAAATACGTCAATAAATAAAATATCGTATATAAACATTGATATTTATCGCGTATGTACGTATATAAATTCTGATTATTTTATAATATATCTAATTATTTTATATCAGTACTAAATATTTTCTCTTCGACCGTTTAGTTTGTTGTTGTTAGTCAACGTAAGCAGTTGAGTTTATCTCTTTAAATATTTACGTTCGTACATTATACATATTTTCGTACATTATTTTATATCAGTACTAAAAAAGTAAAAACATGGATAAGTGGTTAAATAGAGCAACAGACAATAAATCTACGTCTGAAAACTGTTCAGTAAGTTCTGCTTCAAAGTTAGAAAGTGCAAGTCAAGATGTGAATAATCCTATGAAAATAAGAAAATGTGTAAGGAAATATTATCCTGAGTACATTAATATTGGGTTCGCGGTCATAGACGTAAGTAATGAGCCTCGGCCTCAATGTGTTATCTGTTTTGAAATTCTTTCCAACCAAAGTATGAAACCGTCCTTATTAAAACGTTACATTTCTACAAAACATTCGACTTAAGAAAACAAACCAAAGGACTATTTCGTTCGAAAATTGTCAGAGATGAAAAGCACGAAGAAAATTATATCATCTTTTAGCGGTAGTACTGAAAAAGCAGTGGAAGCATCTTTCTGAGTGAGCTTAAGAATAGCGAAGTGTGGAAAACCTCATACCATCGGCGAAGAACTGTTTTTAGCGGCGGCAAAATATATGGTAACTTGTATGTTAGGTGTTCCGTCAGCTAAACAACTTGATATGATATCACTGTTAAATGATACAGTTCGCCGCAGAATTGAAAGTATGGCATTAAACGTTAAAGAAAAATTAATTGATCAAGTGAAAAATAGTGATTTTTTTTCCATACAACTTGATGAAAGTACAGATGTATCAAACTATGCTCATTGCTCAACTTATGGTTTACGTGCGGTATGTATTTCAAACTGTAATTGAAGAGGATTTTTTATTTTATGAAGCATTATCAACATGAACTACCGCTGATGAAATATTTAAAAAGTTGAACCACTTTTTTGTTGAAAAGTGATTAAACTGGAAAAAGTGTGTTGGCTTCTGTTCTGACGGTGCTCGAGCTATGAGGATGTGTTGAGACTAAAATAAAATTGGTTACAGAAAATTGTACTTTCATACATTGCAGCATCCACAGGGAAGCTTTAGTAGTAAAACGTATGCCAGAACAATTTAAACTAGTACTCCAGGAAGCCATAAAGGTAGTCAATTTTATTAAATCTCGGGCTCTACAGTCTCGTTTATTTACAAAACTGTGTTCCGAAATGGGAAGTGATCACATTCAATTGCTTTTACATACGGAAGTGAGATGGCTCTCTTGAGGAAGAATGCTTAGCAGGTTATTTGAAATACATTCTGAGGTTTAGTTATTCCTAGGAGAGACTAATTTTTAACTCAAAGATAAATTGACAGATAACCTGTGGATAACAACATTGGCCTACTTATCAGACAATTTCAATCGTCTCAATGTATTAAATTAAATTTTACAAGGTAAATCAATAAACAGATTTTCAATGAATGACAAACTAAGGCATTTATTAAGATAATTTAAATGATAAGTAATAATGTTTCGAATGAAAACCTACAGTCTTTTCCTAATTTGGAACAATTTGTGACAGAACATGAACTTCAAGTAGAAGCTGATCTCATAAAAAACATAAAACCCCATTGTAAAATGCAAAAAACAACGCTTGAAGAATATTTTAAAGAAGATTATTCTGAATTTTTTTGGATAAGAAACCCATTCTTTTTGGATTTGGATGATATTCCTAAGACACTAACAAACAATGAAAAGAGTCTTTGATAGAACTGTCATGTGATGAAAGTTTGAAAATGGAATTTACTAAATTAGAATTAGGTGAGTTTTGGATAAAGATAAAAAACGAATATCCGTTGCTGTCTAAAAAAGCATTGTTATTTTTATTACCATTCACAACCACTTATCTTTGCGAAACTGGATTCTCCTCAATGATCGAAGTAAAAAACAAGTTTCGAAACAAACTGAATCTCGAACCTAATCAAATTTACGCTTAAAATTAAGTAACACTGAACCAGATATTTCATCGCTAATATCAAATCTACAAATCCATGGTTCTCATTGAAAATTTGTTATTTAATTTATATCTTAATTTTTAACCACTAATAAATTTAACAATGTAAAGTTTTTATTGTTCTATTTTTAATCATCAGTGGTCAGTGGTAAGCGACTGATTGATAATATACTTAAGTGGTACGCGAAAAAAAAAGTTTGAGAACCGCTGCACTAATTGATGGGACAGATTCACCGCAATTTAAAGTTTTAATTTTTGAAAAAATGAAAATAAAAATCCATTCTGATGCTGACTCGTATGTTGGTATAAATATAAATGGAGCATTAAATATAATTAAAATAGTAAATATTTGTTATAGTGTACATTTAAAGAGAGCGATTGTGTTGGGTAGAAAGTTTGAAACTTTAGAAAATTTCTTTGATCAACCTTTAGAGAGCTCTAATATAGGAATTTATAAAGTTAATAGTTTTTCTAAAGTAATATCTATGTGGAATATATATGAAATTACTACAAAATATATTGTTTCAACTACTGACCAAGGGTTCACTGTAGGTATACCAATTATACATTTTGAAAATTAGTAAAAATAAAATGTATTATTTTAACTATACAGTTACTAAATCAATAGGGCCGTTCTTACTATGTTCAGTAAAATATTCTTTAACAGTAACCAGCAAAATTCTGTTGGTAAACATAAATGACATTTTTCCACTTGGTATAACAGACACTATAGAATAACTACAGTCCTAACTTAACATTAATTTTGTTTCATTTATAATGATTGTTCACCATTAAGTAGATAATAATTTTAAACTAATTGTATATATTTATTAACATATAAATGTAATCTTATATGTAATTACTCTTATTGTATTATATTTACTATACCTATTAGGAAGTAATTTAAATTTTTTAGAATAGGTTCAATTGTATCTTATAAAATTTGGTCGGTTGTTCATTTTTTGGATGACAGTAGTGTTGAAGTGGTCCTTTCCTATTGGGTAGACGATGATAAATGTGCTTGTTTTAAAAACAACTATCGTGCAGCAAAATTGAGAGACAGCAGAGATAAGCCAAACAAATTTGATTTTGATTTTTATAGAGCAAAAGTTCTATCAAAAAACATTCGTAAGTTACTCAATCCAGAAATATATAAAAAAAAATTTTAAAATATATTTATATGTAAATACCTTTGTATCAAGAACTTTTGATAACAATTCTAAACCCTGTTACTCAAAACATAACCTTGGACTAAAAATTAAAATGTTATCCATGTTTTATAATCAGTTATTTCTGATGTCACACCAGCTATAGCTGATATTTCATCAACATTAACAACTTTAGATAATACTAGCTCTAAGTGTAACTCGGGGACTGTTAGACTCGCTGAGAGTGGGTACCGATTTTGGAGACAATGTCATTGAAAATATTATATAAGTCGCGACAGTAAAGTTGTAAGACGAAAATTTAGGATTTGTGATAAAGGTTAGTGATATGGATTGGAGATAAGGTTCGACGTTTTGGCGGGAACGTTTAACCAATCCGTCACAAACGTTGTAAATGGATAGGCTGGATACGATCTCCTGTGTTGTTAAAAAGTGAACAGTCCTACGGTGGATTGCCGACCACGTTGGTAGCGTAGGTAGCTAAAGAAATATAGTTCAACCCCCGGGCCCCCCGTGTTAGTTGTAAGTGAATACTGATTTTGGAGACACAGTTGAATTATAAATGCCACACTTATAAAGAAAGAGATTTTGTGATAAGAATTTCTGATAAGGCCTGGCTCTATGGTGGTCTCGTTTCGTAGACGGGAAAGTTTAAAGGTCGAGTTTCAATGTCTAGAAATATCCCATGGCCCATGAAAATCGACAATTCAATGATACTATCCCCCAGCGTATGTCTGGTGCTTTTTTGTATGTGAAAAAAAGTTTAAATTTCGAAAACCCGCATGTTAGAGTGTCTAGCAAGTCAGTCATCACCCGTCTAAGACAAAACAAAAAATAAGCAATTCCACCTGCGGCGGATAGAGTGATTATGTGCCCATCGCATATCCCGGTGCTTTTTTCTAATGTAAAAAGTGTAAAGTCGAAAACCGTGTTGGGAGTGTGTA
>NC_042493.1:111118733-111129698 GCF_005508785.2 Acyrthosiphon pisum
TCATAATAATTCAAA
Organism: Acyrthosiphon pisum; assembly: GCF_005508785.2. Taxonomy (NCBI): domain Eukaryota; kingdom Metazoa; phylum Arthropoda; class Insecta; order Hemiptera; family Aphididae; genus Acyrthosiphon; species Acyrthosiphon pisum. The sequence goes on from NC_042493.1 coordinate 111,118,749, forward strand.
ATATAACATATCAAATGTTCTTTCATAGTCCATGAAATAGTCACATTTCATAAAATCTGTTTAATAATAATAATAATAATAATAATAATAATTATAGTGTTATGAAAATAATAAAATCAAAACATAGTACCTATGAATTAAAAACTGCATCGTTTATAAGTCAAGAATACTACAGAGTATGGGTGATCGAACACTGATATTATTTTTATAATAATTTTAGAATTGTATCTTAATTTATTATCTTATATTTTCTCCTAATTTTAAATGTTTAAAACGTCGGAACTTTATTGCTCCGTAACTAATTTATAAATCGATAACATTGTCGATAAAGCTGGGCCATCTCACGGCTCGCATCTGAAATCGAAATAATACGTGAAAATGATAAATTACAAAATTTCGGCCACGTGAATGTGGAAACATCGCATAAAATATTCTATGCTCAATTATTTTATGCTTAATCGTGCTTTACCGTACTCAACATACGAAATAATTTACGAAAAATACAAACTATATAATATAACAATGGACATTTTAAGGAATGTGCAATTATAATTCCTAATAAAATTAATAACATATAGAATATAGATACACAATATATAAACCTAAATTGTAGTGTATATATAAATATATGTAATTAATATAAAAAAAAACGTGAAAAAAATCGAAAAAAAAATGCAAAAAATTTCATGATTATGGGCGGGGGCCTTGCTACTCTAATTGTACCGAGCAGTTGCCGCCCGGAAGAGCGTACGACGGATTCGAACTCGGGACCTACCTGACAACCTACGTTTGGGGAACCTACGCCTAACCTACTACGCCACAATTTGTGCTGCTGATTATGGTCAAAACTTCATCAGTTAAGCTGTGACGCTGTGTATCAACGGAGCAACGTAAACCAATATATTCGATGCACATCGATGTAATCGTATATAATTTGATGTATCTACACACTGTTTAAACTTTAATTGTAATTTATTCAATGATCTGACCGTTATTATTATGACTACATTATTATAATGTATGTTTGAATAATACATATTTTATTTAAATCAAACAGCAAAATTGGGTTTATGTTAAGCAATATACCAATGTTATTAAGGACCAAACAATAATCCAATATTTATTGAATCAAAAACAAAATTGTGCACTTGTGCGTTGGAACGAAGACCGACCTACATTTCGTGAACGCGAATTTTAAAGTGTACAAACCGCAAATCCACGGGTTTTAAAAGAAATAAACTTAACAAATAGAGCACGGACGGAGATTGAAAAGACGAAACGAATCGAGAAAAACAAAAAAAGCAATAATAACGACCGACGCTGGCGAAAAATGGCGTAAAAAGCATTTGAAAACCAACTGAACGCCGCCGCCGCGGCGAAGGTACGCGATTGGACGCGTCAAGGAATCGTCGGGAACGGGACAGGCGGACTGTAGAAACGGAGCGATGCTTCTTTTTTTACGCCACGGTTTCACCATAGCCGGCGCTTTCCGTTACATGGGTCGCCCTGAGTCAGCTGTTCTCGTAGTCAGCTGATCTTCATTTTATATATTAAGACTAATGGCAATTCCAGCTTATCTATCCATAGAAATAAAGTAAATTGGAGATAAGTTACTTAAATTGAACATATTCGTTAAATAATTATATAATTCATTAATTATTTTTTTTAGCTATTAACAAAAATACCTCATCAATAAATACCAATCAACCAAATTCTACAGATTATGTGGCAAATCCGAAAAATGACATGGCTGAATCAGGGTCTCAGAGTAATAATAATGCTGGTAGATATTTATTTTATAATACCTACATATAGTATTGATAATGTTTGTGCCACATGTTATCGATATTCAAGCATACATTCACATAATAATTGAAGAATAATTATTTTATTTTGATTATAACATTTCCTCAATGTACACATTCTATATTGCTTAAAAAAAAAATAATTTTAGTAATAATAGTTATATCCAATATATATGTGTCTAATATAAAAGTTAAGATATCGAGGAGATATTGCAATTTACTTATCAAATGAATATTTGATTTATAATATCTACATAATACAACATTAAATATATTGCTGAAATAAATTATTTTAAATATACAATATATAAACAATTTTGGTTCATAAGACATACATACAATATACAAGAGATATTAAAAAATTTTATAGGAAGTTAATTGATACATTTCACACAAAAGTTAATGGTTGAGAAAACGCTTGACCACAGATATCACATTTGAATGGGTTTTCCCCGCTGTGTGTCCTTGTATGCACTGTTAAATTTGTTGATCGAAAAAAATTCTTAATTACAGATATCGCATATGAATGGCTATTATCCGGTGTGTGTCTTTTTGTGTCTTTTTAAAGATTGTAAATGAGAATACGCTCGACCACAGATATCACATTTGAATGGTTTTTCTCCGGTGTGTGTCATCGTATGCGATGTTAAATGTGTTGATTGAGTAAACGCTCGACCACAGATATCACATTTGTATGGTTTTTCTCCGATGTGTGACATCGTGTGACTTTTTAATCTTTGTGAATGAGAAAACCTTTGACCACAGATATCACACTTGAATGGTTTTTCTCCTGTGTGTGACCTTGTGTGTGTTTTTAAAGATTGTAAGAGAGAAAACGCTCGACCACAGATACCACATTTGAATGGTTTTTCTCCGGTGTGTGTCCTTGTATGCCTTGTTAAATTTTGTGATTGAGAAAATGCTTTACCACAGATACCACATTTGAATGGTTTTTCTCCGGTGTGTGTCCTTGTATGCGCTTTTAAAGTTGATAATTGAGAAAACGCTTGATCACAGATACCACATTTGAATGGTTTTTCTCCGGTGTGTCTCCTTGTATGCGCTGTTAAAGTTGATGAATGAGATAACGCTTGACCACAGATATCACATATGAATGGCTTTTTTCCGGTGTGCAATTTCAAGGTTTGTTTTAAATACTTATTATTTTTTTTTGTGCTATTGTAGAGGTCTTTTCCAGAATGAAGTAGTACGTGTTTTTTTAAACGTGATTTATTATAAAATGATTTATCGCAAATGTAACAAAAAAATTTTTTTTCTCTTAAGTTTTTCTTTAGTTTTGCCTTGTCGCAAATTCATCCGATTAAGAAATTCCGAAGTATGGTTTTCGTTAAAATTTTCTTCTTCAAATTTAAAATGGACATTTTTTTCGATTTTAATTTCTGTAACAATTGTGTTTTCTTCAGTTCTACTCAAAGTTCTGGAAAAAAAGAGGTATTTTAAAAATTATAAACTATGTTAAATAAAGAAAATAATTATAAAAATATATTATGAAGATTATAATAATAAACTAGAAGATTATGTGTTTCACTCATAAACCAATTTCCATATTCAACATTTATCAAACCTACTAAAACGGTATAAGTTGTAACATTTAATATTTATTTAACTCACTAGGATTCATTATTATTAAACATTGAAAATCAAAATTGATTAGTACCTAAATTAAATTAGTAAAAAAATATTTCACTTTAACAATTCCAATAATTCTTTAAGGGGCCCGCGCGCGACCTGTTTTTTTGCTCCAAAATATGCCTTACAGGAAAAACTCTCACACCTCGTAGAGTGATCAGATTTTGATAATTTTTTTTTTGTTAGAAAGAGGAAAACTTCTTACAGGGCGCATTGAACTTTGATTTAAAATATTCTATTTACGAGTTCTATAATAAGAATTTGAATTTTACAAATTTTTACATGTTTTTAATTCTTAATTCTTTTTTGTTTTTAGCATTGTAATCAAAAATCAAAGTTCAATCTGCCCTGTAAAAAATTGTCCTCTTTCTAACAAAAAAAAAAAAATATCGAAATCCGACAATTCTATAAAGCTTGTAGTATTAGGTGACTATGTATATAAATAAAATAGTAATCATAATTGTAATGTAGGCCAGGGAAGCAAATGTGCTGAGACATTTAAATTGTAAACTAGATATAAGGCAAAAAGTAGAGTAAGAGGAGGCAGTCGCGGTATGTCAATACTGCGATACGTTTGATTATTAATTTTTGTGTTTGTTTATATAAATAATAAAAAGTGTTTCCGACCTGCAAAATTATATGTTTTGTTTGAGTAGCCACACAATTCTAAGTATACCTCTTTAATCTTATCTGTAACCGGTTAATTTATGGTTTTTGAAGATTGAAAGTCTAAACAGTAAAGGTAGCGATATCGACGTCTAGAGAGCTAAACTGTAACTGGTTAATTTATGGTATTTTGGTAACTCTAGTGTCGATAGAGGTATATCACTGAAAAGTGCATATACGACAGTGGCGCCCAACGAAATTCGTAATCCATGATCCGAATTTTTAACATTTGTGTTTTTGTTTGTTTGTTTATTTGCGTTTTAATTTGTTTTAATTACAAGTAAATTTTTGTGTTTTACACATATCGCGTTTTATACATTTTTCCATCAGATTGAATATTTACGGCGGGAAGACTACGAGAAATTGGGTCCATCATTTTTGTGTTTTACACACTCGAGGTGAATATTGGTGTAAGGTTATATTTTGTATTTTTGTATGTATGTGATCTATTTTTTACGAATTTTTTAACCAATTTTTTTTTTACTAATTTATTTATATTTAAACTTAAGAAGGAGTAATAATTATTTAGTTAGGTTTTTTTTACATAGTAATATAATTAATCTAGTAGTAGACCTTTTTGATCAAACACTCCTAATACTTTTTTAATAAAACTTCTTAATAGTTTAAATTGGTAGGGATTTTAACAATAATATAAAGTAGGTATATCATTTTAGTTAATTGTAGATAAATATAATTAAAAACAGTTAAAATGTCCAAGTATAGATTTAGGATTATTTAAATTAATTTTCAAATTTTATAAATTAATGAATCAACTTAAAGACCCTAAATCGGACCTTTCTATAACTATAAATACTGGAACAGAAATCTATACTCTCAAAAAACCATTTCTTATTAAATATTGCGAAAATACAAAATTAAAATCAACAGGTACAACTAGTGAATTAAGAGCTAGACTTAGTAGATACTTAAAAGGCTCGATAACATTAGACGACATAGATAACACACTAAGCAAAGAAGAATGCGATTTAATTTTGATCAAAGCAAAAGCTAATAAAATCGATTTTAATAAATTAGAAAAAGAAGCAGGAATATTCGATTCGAGCGATTCGAGCCCTGACACAAATAAAATTAATAAATTAACTTCAGACAGCTTTTCAGAAATATCAAAAGATAATTTAAGATTATACGATAATCTTAATGCCAGTACAAGCTCATTTGTGAATAATACCGAAAATATTCTAGAAAATTCAGATATAACTTATCAAAATTGTCAAAAGGAAAATTCTGAAACTTATGAAAATATATTTAAAAATCTTAAGATTAATAATACTTCTAATAATATTTATGAATTAAATAATCAACCAGAAAATAGTGAGATTATTGAAAATAAATTAATATATCTTAATAACTCAACAACTATTGATTCTAATAACACAATTGAAAAACCAAAATTCGAAAACGAAAACACAGCAATAATAATAAATAATCAAAAAGGAGATAACCTAAACTCTGAAATTCATTCTACTCCGTTAGATAAACAAACACAGATAATGACCGAAAAAATGCTAATGATTAGACCAAACCAGTTCTCAGGTAATGAAGACGTAAGAAAATATTTTAAGCAATACAAAAAAGCAGCAGATGTAAACGGTTGGAAGGACAAAGATAAAGTAAGATTTTTATTGGCATTTGTAAAAGGTACAGCAAGCACATTTTTGGAAAATTTGGTGGACAAAAATAATAATTGGACATGGAATAATTTGAAACAGGAGTTTCTCGAAGAATTTCAATCAATCGATTATAATACAATTTTAAAAACTAAATTAGAAAATAGACGACAAGGAGATACAGAGTCTATAATTAGTTTTGTAATAGAAATAGAAAATATATGTAGACAATTAAATAAAAATATGCATGAAGATGAAATTTGCACTTATATTTTAAAGGGATTAAAAGAGACAGTCTTACATGCAATTTCATTACATGACAATAGCAACTTAAAAGAGCTAAAGAAAAATTTTAAAAAATTTGAGCTAATGCAATTTCGAATTAATAACAGAGGACCAGAATTAAGTGATTATACAGAAATTCTTAATGAACATGTATCTCAACTAAACCAAAAAACAAAAGAAAAAGGAAGAGAAATCGATGAACTAAAAAAACATTTATTAGAGAGAGATAGAGAATACAAAAAATAGATAAACCACTTAAGGGAAAATATTCAACAAATCAACATTACAGGAAGAAGAAATAAATCGGTAAACTTCGATGATGAAGAAATAAATAATCGATATAATAATAAAAATTATAACTATAATGAAGATAGGAGCAGAAGTTATAATAGAGAAACAAATTATCGAGGACGACAACGTGAATACAGAGATAAAAGTCCATATCCAGGAAGATATAGTGACAGAAGTAGAGAATCTAGCAGAAATAGACAATATGGTAGAGACAGATCACAGTCCAGAGAGAGACAATATTACAATAAAATACAAAACGAGACTAATACAAATCAATATTACGACAGAAATCCAATTCATAGATATGATTACGAATATAGAGATGACTCACGTGATAGAGAAACTAACCTAAATATAGTCAACGGTAGAGGTTATAGAAACAGATCACACTCAAGAGATTGAGACAATAATGGATACAGCTACAGGCATCAATACAGCAGAGAACATAGTCGAGAGAAAACACCAGAAAAATACAGGGGATATCGCTATAATAAAGAATCAGAAAGAGTTACATGCTATAGGTGTAATGAAAAAGGTCATTATGCTGATAAGTGTACAAATACAAAAAACTAGAAGGTACAGAGTTAAAAAAAAAATCGGATTGTTTAACTCAGGAATATAATTGTAACAATTTTAATGACATAATAGGTATAGAGAAAAATAATTATATACACTACGTAAAAAACTGGCACAATACACAAGAAACGAAGAAATGCATAATCAACAATTATCAGAACATCGACCTATTAAGAGATAATAACAAAACTGACATAATAAACAACATCGAAAAATACAATTCAGCAATTAAATATAACACTTCACAAAAACATCACAAAAACGAAAGTGATGACGAAATTGAAAGTAAAATTAAACATATCACTGGCTCATTCATAAAAATACAGGAAGTACCAGACGACGGATATGGTGGTGCACATTCACTACGAATTTGTTTACTACAACATGGAATAAAAAAAACTACCTTAGAAATAATTAACATGCTGACTATTGATAAAATAAAATCCTGTTACAATTTTAGAGACGAAGACTTAGCGTATGTTTCCGACCATTTTGGCATGAATTGATTTATAATAGCTGAAAATAATGACACTTCAAATGCTATAATTTATTGGAAAACAAACAGGCCAAGTATAGGCATTTTTTATAAAAATTATCACTGGATGCCGGCAGTTGAAATAAAAACAAATGAACCACAAATATTCTCAAATATAATAGTAAACACAGTTTTTCCCGAACGTAGCAATATCATTGAACATGTACAAAACTATATGAATAAATATGTAGACCATACAAAATGCACAGAGACAAGCACAAACACCGGAACTGAACACGATAATAAACATAGAGTATTGTCAATAAAGGTAGAACACGAAGGAATTGAGAAACACGCTATCATTGATACAGGATCAAATATTTCATGTATAAATGTTTCACTAATCAAAAACCTTCAATGCATAAAAAACAAAGAACAAGTTACGATAACAGGTGCAAACAATTCGAAATTGGATCAAGCGGGAAAAATAAATTTAATGATTAAAATAAATAATCAACAATATTTTATTGATGCATTTGTTATAAAAGGGCTAAATTGTGAAATATTATTGGGGAACAATTTAAATATTAAAAATAATTTAATAATAGATTTTAAAAACAGAAACATAAAAATAAATAACGATGTCATAACGATGAACGAAGTATGGTATAACTATTACAAAGCGAATAATAATTCAAACAACAGAGAAATCAAATATAACATAGCTATTAGCTAGCATAAATTATAATACAAAATATATTGGAAAAACCATATGTAAAGACAATATAACGATATCACCCAAAAGTAAAATAAATATAAAAACAAAAAATATGTGTATAGACACAAAAGAACAAGACAAAAGTTATGTAATAGAAATTAAAGAAAGTTTAAGCAAAAATAAGTATTTAAAATTGGAATCCACATCCTTTAACATTGATGACGGAATCACAATTTCCAATTTTTCAAAATTATATAGTAAAAAACCGAGAGAAACGACGATAGCGAATTTAGTAAATACTGACACACCAAGAGTACAAGACGACACAGTATGTGAGCAAATAAACACCACTAATAAGACACCAACAGAAAACTATAATGACGATAACATTGAAGAAATTATGGATAAGCAAGGAAATGTTATTAAAATATCACAGGAATTAAATTCTGAACAAAGAAAAAAGGCTTTAATACTTATAAACAATTATAAACATTTATTTACATCAGATCCTTTAGACATCGGTTGTGCCAAGGTAGAACCATGTGAAATTAAATTAAAAACAGATAAAGCAATATTCCAACCGCCATACAGAGTTTCACCTACACAAAGACATAAATTGAGAATTCTAATTGAAGAAATTATAAACGCAGACATAATTGAACCTAGTAAAAGTAATTACGCTGCTCTAGTATTTTTAATTCCTAAGAAAGAAAAAGGGGAATACCGATTCTTAGTAGACTATAGGAAATTGAACAACGAAACGATACCCGACAAACACCCAATTCCACGATCACAAGATCTTTTTAGAAGCCTGGAAGGGGCTCAATATTACTATTCTATAGACATGGCCCAGGGGTATTTTCAAATTCCGATAAAACAAGAGGACCAAAATAAAACAGGATTCATAACAGATTTTGGACTTTTTAATTTCAAAAGGATACCACAAGGGTTTAAAAATTCAGCACCAATTTTTCAAAGAATAATAAATAATGTATTCAGTGACTATCTATACAGAACAATGATAGCCTACCTAGATGACATATGTTGTTTCGGAACCAATTTTGATGAAGCGCTAACTAATTTAAAAGATATATTCAGTAGACTGGAAGAAACGGGTCTAAAATTAAAAACAAATAAATGCAACTTTTTTAGTTCAAACTTGGAATTACTTGGACACTCAATATCAAACATAGGAATAAAACCATTAGAAAAAAATATTAAAGCGATTACTTCATTTCCAACTCCAAATAAAATAAAAGACGTAAGAGCCTTCATTGGGCTTACAAGTTACTATAGGAAATACATTAACAATTTCGCAAAAATAGCAAGCCCTTTGACAAGCTTAACAAAAAAGGATAATAAATTTGTTTGGGGAAAAGAACAGGTAGAAGCTTTTGAAATTTTAAAAAAGGCCATAACCACAGCACCAGTTCTGGCACATTTCGAAGATGGATACCCAGTTTTTGTTACTACTGACGCTTCGCTAGAAGGATTGTATCCTATAGCCTATGCTTCTAGAAAATTAAAAGGAGGTGAAAAGAACTATACAACAACAGAATTGGAAATGTCGGATGTAGTATTTGCGACAAACCACTTCAGAGAATATCTCTTAGGGAGAAAAATAACTGTGTTTAGCGATCATTCCAGCTTACAGTATTATCAAACGATGAACAAATATAGAGGTCCTTTTACGATTGTTGAAAAATTATCAGAGGTAAACTATAAAGTAGAATTAATTCTAAATAAGAAAAAGGTATTGGACGTTATACACGTACAGCGAATAAAACCTTTCCATGAAAATTTAAAAATTTGAATAAAAATTATATATACATCCTTATAAGAATTAATTTACAATATTATAAACCAATTACCAATCAATGATCTGTTCTAGATGTTATCCAAATATATTTTAATATCCATTTATTTAGATAAGCATAAAAAAAAAGTAAATTATACGGTATACGAATAATTGTAAACTAAACATTATATATACACACAAAAAAAAAATGTATAACTAATTATAATTATATTGTATCATCGGCAAAACATCAACAAACCAATACACTGCACCCAGGCTAACAGGATAAAAGACAGCAGAAGGAATTTATTCAAGACACTCTTCAAACAATAAGGAAACTCACAAAATACATGATTTAAATTTAAAAACTCTTCCTGATACATCGCATTCCATTCCTAAAAAAAAAAGTGTACACCTTCTCTTAGATCGAAATCTCTATTTAAAAAAAAAAAAAAACCACTTGATATTTTAAAATATTAATATCATGCTATAAACATTTCAGATGTCAGACAACAATAAAAATGTGAATATGATAAAAAAAAAAAAAATCAATAAAAAAGGTTGAATTCAACATAGAAGAATTAAAAAAGAATGAAAAACCATTCAACATTAATAAACATCGGAGACAATTAAAGAAGAACGACAAAAAATTAATAGACGAAAAGATCAAGAAAGGTTTTGAACAAATTGTAAATTTCATCCTAAGCCAAAATCCAAATAATCCTAAATAAAAAAAAAAATTTTTTACCCAAACTACATCCTTACTTAAAATTCAAAATTGTGATAATGTAATAATGTTAATACATATGTATATATATATAAAATACATATATTTTAATTGTAATATGGTAGTATTAAGCATAAAATATGAGGACATATTTTTAATCAACATAGAGGAGTGTAGTATTAGATGACTATGTATATAAATAAAATAGTAATCATATTTGTAATGTAGGCCAGGGAAGCAAATGTGCTGAGGCAGTTAAATTGTAAACTAGATATAAAGCAAAAAGTAGAGTAAGAGGAGGCAGTTGCGGTATGTCAATACTGCGATACGT
>NC_042493.1:111129748-111135528 GCF_005508785.2 Acyrthosiphon pisum
CCGACCTGCAAAATTATATGTTTTGTTGAGTAGCCACACAATTCTAAGTATACCTCTTTAATCTGATCTGTAACCGGTTAATTCATGGTCGTTGACGATTCAAGGTTTAAACGGTGAAAGTAGTCCTACGTTAATTGTATTCTTTCAAACTGATCTGTAACCGGTTAATTTATGGTTTTTGAAGATTGAAAGTCTAAACAGTAAAGGTAGCGATATCGACGTCTAGAGAGCCAAACTGTAACTGGTTAATTTATGGTCTTTTGGTAACTCTAGTGTCGATAGAGGTATATCACTGAAAAGTGCATATACGACAAGCTTAAGAGTTATTCCCGTAAAGTAATTTTTTTCGATAAAATACACCCTATCAACCACCCCTAAATAGTTATAGGGTAGTAGATTAGTGGAGAAGTCTTATAATTGAGGTAGCAACTAAAATATAAAATTGAATTTTCAAACTCTTTTTTGTTGTTATTACACTTGTTGGTGTTGTTACTTGTCAGTAGCCCGAGTTGTAGAATTCGCTGTATGTTAAAACCTTGTAGCAGTATTAATGTCTAATGTCTAATGCCTCGCAGTTCAATTGGTTGAAACCATTTGTCAATTGTCAGTATATCAGTAGCCGCATAAAACAATTCAAACACGCATTGTAGCAGTGACCCTGTGCTCTTCTATTATTCTGTCTCTTTATTCCCATGCGCCCCAGAGCAGAGTAGTCGCTGGGAGGTCAATTTTGATTTTTGTTATGTTTTTTATATAATATATTAATAACTACCCATATTGTACTGATTATTGTTTGTAGTCTATTATTACGTGTAGAATATTTAGAATAACATTATAGATATTTAGTTATTGGGCGTTTGATAGGTACATAGAAAATTTAATTACTTCAGCCTTATTGTTTATTATCCATATACCACGATCTTTGCATTATTATTTTTATATCAATTGCTACATCCATCTATACATTGTTAATTTTTTTGAGTCACCCTTAAATCCTAGATACGTCGTGAATCATAGTATCCAACTGCTAGGTATATAGATTGTAACTCTAACCAAGGTAATATATTAGAAGAGTTACTCTTATAATTAAAGTATACTATCATAAATAGTATTAGAAGGCCCTTCTACATAATAATTTTCAATGGGCAGGGAATTTTTTTTTACCTAGGTAATTTTATTTTCCGTGTACACTTTACGATTTATATCATAAGTATATAACTAGAGTCCAATGATATTAATTATTAGAAAGAAATGTTTTGTGTTACATATATTTAAGTTTATATAGGTAAATAAAATAAAGTAAAGGTAAAGCCTTTAAAAAAAATAAGTTCACAGTTTCACAATTGTTTTGGTAAAAAATATATATACTTTTTGAAGATTAAATATTATAGGTATACGTAATTAAAATAAATATAATACCTAATATAGGTATCGGTACCTCGTGCCTATATAGTATATTGATTGTTGGTTAATTAGAATGTCAGGAGTTCTAATTCGATATATATAATTTAGATATTCTTATGTAGTTATTTTTAGTTAATTATAGCCTCTATTTTACAACGATCCGAAAAAAAATATTCAAAAGCTATTAAAATTGTTTTTTGATTTATAAAAATTTGAAAATACGTATTTTGTAGAATTCTGTATCTTGTATCAAAAAAGTAACGGTAGGTAGAATACTACAAGGGTACCTTACATTGTATCGAACATTGATGTTTTAAACCTAATTATGTTTTCAAAATTGTTTTGTATAATATTAATATACCTATTATTAATTTAAAATACACCTTTTTTTAGGTTAGTTAGCTTTCATATTTTTTTTTTTTTTTTTATTATTGAATAAATAATACAGTTACAAAAAGTATATTAATTATTTAATTTACCTCACTAAGCAGAACTTGTGGCGAAGCAAATGAGTTGTTATTATATACTAAAATCTATATAATATTTAAAATTTACAGTATTTATAAAACTTATATCCTAAATACTATACCATTTTACAGTTAAAGTTCAAGTAACAAACAAGACCGATTTTCAAAATTATAATGTAGAAGCTAATATATGCCAATATTTATTATTTTTAAAACGTATTTTTCTACCAATATTTAAAGTATAATGAAAATTCAGCCTTTCATCTTAAAAAAGTTTTCCTTCTTTTAAACAAAAAAAAAAAATAATTAACAAAATCTGACTATTCTACTGGACATGAGAGTTTTTCCTGTAAAGTCATTTTCATTGATTTAATACCCTCTAAATAGGTATTGACTATTGAGCTGTAGATTAGTGGAAACATATTATAATTAAGGTAGTAACTAAAATATACAATATAATTTTCATATTGTATAGAATTTCATTAAGTTGGATAAACAGACACCAACACCCTTAAGAAACAAACAAAATTTAAGAATACATCATTAAACGAAATTGAAGAAGTCATAAATTACATTTTGGCACATGCGCCTTTTTATTTAAAAAGATTAGTATTATATTTATATTTATTTTGTCGATTATTGGTTGTGTATTTTATTGTTTAAAATTAAACAGTACTATACACTACTAAAAAAATTCGGTGTTGTTCATTTTTAGATGTTTAATAATATATCAATAACACCAGTATCATATCTAATAATTAATTAACATAACATATTTTCTATCATCAAATATTTGATTATTGGTGTATGATAACAAATACCTAAGTACTTATATTCTAAAATATATTTGTAATTGATAAGTATAAGACATTTCAATATAGTGGTTAAATTGTATGGTTTATAATTAAGCTTTAAAACAGTTTTAATCATGGAGCACTGGTATAATAAAAGGTAGGTACATGGAATCGCCACCAGGTTGCATGTCGTTCCATAGTTTTACTAGAATATGTATTATTTGATAAACCAATATACTAACAGTAGCAGTGCCGCAACAACCGGGGGTGCTAGGGGTGCGAAGAACCACTTAGCCCCTGGTTAAATCATAAAAATGGGCCCCGGGGCCAGTGGCCGAACTATTTGGAACTTTTTTCTTTTAAGGTGTTTCAGAAAGTGGTATCTTACTATCTTATTATTTAATCAAAAAATAGAAACTAATAAATACATTAGAATCATAATTATTATTATGATATAAAACAAAGTCCTAACTATATTTATAACAAAATATTAAAAATAATAATTTCGAATGGCAGGGGGCTGAATTATACCACTAATACCATATTTTCAAATTTCTTAATTTTGTTATGTTGTGACGGCTGATGGTTTATTGCATATAAATTGGGACAAAAAATAAAATAAATGGTTTTAAGAGGTTGCTACCATTTTGCTCCTTAGTCCTCACGATATGTGTACTATGACTACAGTGTACAATGTGTTCAATGCTCTTCACCTATCTGTAAGCAGTATAGCAGTGTATACCTATATATATTATATATATTATATTAACTGCATAACATAATGTATTTAGCTAAAAACAACAAGCAACATGTATTAAAATATGACCTATTGGTACCTGAGCATAATCGCAACTAGGGTTAAATTTCTGGGGGGCTACAGCCCACCTAACAAAATTATTAATTTAAAATAATCTATAAGCAGCTTATATTTAAATAAATAAGGAATGTTTTTTGGAGGGGTCTAAATCGTAGTCAGGAGGGGGGGGGGGGGTCGCACACCCACCAATATGTACCAAGTTGCGGCACTGAACAGTAGGTATGCAATTTGTTGATGAAATTTTAAAAATAAATATTGCTACAAAAATTGTAGGTACCTATACCATAATTATTTTCTGTAAAAATCCAAAGAACACTGTTATAAAATCATGCATGCCTATTAAAGTGTTATAACACAAATAATACAATACAAATTTGAAAATATTGACTGACCATTTAATAAGAAATGTTACAACTACATTTTAGTAGTATTTTTATTTATTAAGTACCTATACACTGTACATATGGTAGGTACATTAAAAAAATGGTATGAAGGAATACACTATAAGGTATATACAGACATACAATATATATTTTTTGTATAAGCATTCAAAGTTTGATTTATGACAACATGTATCAAATTCAAGATGTAAAAATTATTTTGTAGTTAAAAATGTATAAAATGTTTATGTTTTGTAGCTAAGGATTGAAAACTTACAACAAGGTTCCAAGTAAGTAGGTTATTCTGTAAGCAAAAAAACTCAAAAATATAAAAATAGTTTTTTATAGTTATTTTATGTTCAAATTCGGAGGAAATTCCATATTAAATAACCAAGAATAACCTTTTTAGTTATTTTATTGTAATTCTATAATATCAGTTCAAATAGTATCCATTATACAGTGACCTTCTTGTAATCTTCTGTACAGTAGAGCTACATCCACTTACCCACCTTTTTTTAATATTTAATACATACATAGTGTGTGATAAAAACATTTTTATTGTAGTTTGGATTACCATTTAGTAAAGAAAGGTATAACTATAATGTAATTATTGGTCATCAAGCAATAATGTTGTTTATTATTTAATCTTGTTTAATTATTTGCGAATTGAACGTTATACTAAAGAATATTGAATATAGAATATATTTTACCTAAACAAATTATTCAGTTTGTAATACTTGCATCTTGATTTTAACTTTTATTTCTTAAAAATTTAAATGATTAAATTTATAATTATAAATGTATTATAATTATAACGTGTACCTAAAATATGTGTCAACCCTGGTATAATATAGAAATAATATTTAAGTAAAATAAATACTACATACAAATATATAATATTACATTGTTTATATTATATACAAGATTAGTGAGACAAACAAATAAATCCAAATTTTCTTATTTATACTGTGTGTCATGGGTCGTATTATTAATGCGAGTCAGTGGTATGAACAAATAAAATGTTATAGAAACATAAATACCGTACTATATGAAAGATCATGATGTGTCAAGCAATCAAGCATAGCTTTAAATATTGTACTAGCTATACTTCCAGAACCTATAATGATAAATAAATCAAGAAAACTGGTGAATGAATATCCTAGGTATATAAGTGTAAAAAATAAGCTATTTATTTGGTTATTAATACTATTTATATATACCTATTTTATTATTTATGGATGTCTATTGTTTTGCTGTTATTTTTTATTAAAAGTTCAACTAATTATTACTATAGATTGTGAGATTCCGTAGCTTTTTTAGGGCTCCGCAAACCACCCACGACAAAAGGGGATCACTTTTATCGTGACCTACGAGCCGCACCGCGTGATGACCCGAGGGCCATGTCGGTGGAGCTCGTAGGCTTTAAACACGCAACGGCAAATTAATGCCGAGGATTTATTTAGGGGGAAAAAATAATGTTAAAATAATAAGATTTGTATTAAGGTAATCACGTGGGTCTATTAAATTGACAGTTCAAGAATAATATTGAGCATAACAAATAATAATATAGTAAATATATAAAATATAATAAGTTTGGCGCACGGCAAATGCGACAAAATATAATAATTTTGGGCACATGGCAATTATGAAAGAATATAATAAGTTTGGCACATGGCAAATGCGAAAAAATATAATTTTGGTGCATACTTTCCCGGCCCGCAGGAGGCCACACACCATATCAATCATGGCGTGTCCTCACAGGGTTACCGGAAAAGCATGCTGGCCTTGTATAAGCCGAAAACAGGGGGGGAATCATTTGTTGAGGGACCCGCGTCTTGCGACGCCTCCCTGGCACACAGATTATACGACATAAAATCCGTATAACCTGTGGCCTACGTGCTGGTAAAAGGGGACAGGG
>NC_042493.1:111135578-111144989 GCF_005508785.2 Acyrthosiphon pisum
TAGAAAGAGGAAAACTTCTTACAGGGCGCATTGAACTTTGATTTACAATATTCTATTTACGAGTTCTATAATAAGCTTTTGAATTTTACAAATTTTTACATGTTTTTAATTCTTAATTCTTTTTTGTTTTTAGCATTGTAATCAAAAATCAAAGTTCAATCTGCCCTGTAAAAAATTGTCCTCTTTCTAACAAAAAAAAAAAAAAATTATCGAAATCCGACAATTCTATAAAGCTTAAGAGTTATTCCCGTAAAGTAATTTTTTCGATAAAATACACCCTATCAACCACCCCTAAATTTTTATCGGGTAGTAGATTAGTGGAGAAGTCTTATAATTGAAGTAGCAACTAAAATATAAAATTGAATTTTCAAATTTTATAGAATTGTGGAAAATTTGAAAAACTGGCACCGGGACCCTTAAGTGATATTATATTATTATTATAACTTGCTAATCCCACAATATTGTGCTTTTTTCTACTATTTTTTGTTGTTATTACACTTGTTGGTGTTGTTACTTGTCAGTAGCCTGAGTTGTAGAATTCGCTGTATGATAAAACCTTGTAGCAGTATTAATGTCTAATGTCTAATGCCTCGCAGTTCAATTGGTTGAAACCATTTGTCAATTGTCAGTATATCAGTAGCCGCATCAAACAATTCAAACACGCATTGTAGCAGTGACCCTGTGCTTTTCTATTATTCTGTCTCTTTATTCTCATGCGCCCCAGAGCAGTGTAGTCGCTGGGAGGTCAATTTTGATTTTTGTTATGTTTTTTATATAATATATTAATAACTACCCATATTGTACTGATTATTGTTTGTAGTCTATTATTACGTGTAGAATATTTAGAATAACATTATAGATATTTAGTTATTGGGCGTTTGATAGGCACATAGATAATTTAATTAATTCAGCCTTATTGTTTATTATCCATATACCACGATCTTTGCATTATTATTTTTATATCAATTGCTACATCCATCTATACATTGTTAATTTTTTTGAGTCACCCTTAAATCCTAGATACGTCGTGAATCATAGTATCCAACTGCTAGGTATATAGATTGTAACTTTAACCAAGTAAATATATTAGAAGAGTTACTCTTATAATTAAAGTATACTATCATAAATAGTATTAGAAGGCCCTTCTACATAATAATTTTCAATGGGCAGGGAATTTTTTTTTACCTAGGTAATTTTATTTTCCGTGTACACTTTACGATTTATATCATAAGTATATAACTAGAGTCCAATGGTATTAATTATTAGAAAGAAATGTTTTGTGTTACATATATTTAAGTTTATATAGGTAAATAAAATAATGTAAAGGTAAAGCCTTTAAAAAAAATAAGTTCACAGTTTCACAATTGTTTTGGTAAAAAATATATATACTTTTTGAAGATTAAACATATACGTAATTAAAATAAATATAATACCTAATATAGGTATCGGTACCTCGTGCCTATATAGTATGTTGATTGTTAGTTAATTAGAATGTCAGGAGTTCTAATTCGATATATATGATTTAGATATTCTTATATAGTTATTTTTAGTTAATTATGGCCTCTATTTTACAACGATCCGAAAAAAAATATTCAACAGCTATTAAAATTGTTTTTTGATTAGTAAAAATCTGAAAATACGCATTTTGTAGAATTCTGTATCTTGTATCAAAAAAGTAACGGTAGGTAGAATACTACAAGGCTACCTTACATTGTATCGAACATTGATGTTTTAAACCTAATTATGTTTTGTATAATATACCTATTATTAATTTAAAATACACCTTTTTTTAGGTTTCATATTTTTTTTTTTTTTATTATTGAATAAATAATACAGTGACAAAAAGTATATTAATTATTTAATTTACCTCACTAAGCAGAGCTTGTGGCGAAGCAAATGAGTTGTTATTATATACTAAAATCTATATAATATTTAAAATTTACAGTACTTATAAAACTTATATCCTAAATACTATACCATTTTACAGTTAAAGTTAAAGTAACAACCAAGACCGATTTTCAAAATTATAATATAGAAGCTAATATATGCCAATATTTGTTATTTTTGAAACGTTTTTTTCTACCAATATTTAAAGTATAATGAAAATTCAGCCTTTCATCTTAAAAAAATTTTCCTTCTTTTAAACAAAAAAAAAAAACAATTAACAAAATCTGACTATTCTACTGGGCATGAGAGTTTTTCCTGTAAAGTCATTTTCATTGATTTAATACCCTCTAAATAGGTATCGAGCTGTAGATTAGTGGAAACCTATTATAATTAAGGTAGTAACTAAAATACACAATATAATTTTCATATTGTATAGAATTTCATTAAGTTGGATAAACAGACACCAACAGACTTAAGAAACAAACAAAATTTAAGAATACATCATTAAACGAAATTGAAGAAGTCATAAATTACATTTTGGCACATGCGCCTTTTTATTTAAAAAAGATTAGTATTATATTTATATTTATTATGTCGATTATTGGTTGTGTATTTTATTGTTTAAAATTAAACAGTACTATACACAACTAAAAAAATTCGGTGTTGTTCATTTTTAGATGTTTAATAATATATCAATAACACCAGTATCATATCTAATAATTAATTAACATAACATATTTTCTATCATCAAATATTTGATTATTGGTGTATGATAACAAATACCTAAGTACTTATATTCTAAAATATATTTGTAATTGATAAGTATAAGACATTTCAATATAGTGGTTAAATTGATTTGTTTATAATTAAGCTTTAAAACATTTTTAATCATGGAGCACTGGTATAATAAAAGGTAGGTACACGGAATCGCCACCAGGTTGCATGTCGTTCAATAGTTTTACTAGAATATGTATTATTTGATAAACCAAT
The DNA here is from genome assembly GCF_005508785.2 of Acyrthosiphon pisum. Lineage (NCBI taxonomy): Eukaryota > Metazoa > Arthropoda > Insecta > Hemiptera > Aphididae > Acyrthosiphon > Acyrthosiphon pisum. The sequence goes on from NC_042493.1 coordinate 111,138,456, forward strand.
ATACTAACAGTAGGTATGCAATTTGTTGATGAAATTTTAAAAATAAATATTGCTACAAAAATTGTAGGTACCTATACCATAATTATTTTCTGTAAAAATCCAAAGAACACTGTTATAAAATCATGCATGCCCATTAAAGTGTTATAACACAAATAATACAATACAAATTTGAAAATATTGATTGACCATTTAATAAGAAATGTTACAACTACATTTTAGTAGTATTTTTATTTATTAAGTACCTATACACTGTACATATGGTACATTAAAAAAATGCTATGAAAGAATACACTATAAGGTATATACAGACATACAATATATATTTTTATCTATCAAAAAGTTTGAATAATACTGTTTAAAATATAATTAATATATTATATGTTACAACATCTACATTTTCAAATATATACAATTTCAACTTCAATACATCAGGCTTCAGTGTATTTATGTATAAAACATTTATAAAATATAATGCATATACATATACATATAAATATATTATATTATACAATTACCTATAAACATGTGTGAAATGTATGCAATTTTATTTCTTTTTTGTCTTACTGTATTTAAATTATTACTAAACTACATTTTAGATTTTTGAGCAGATTTATTGATTTTACAATGATGTGGGTTTATTTTAATTTTTTTTTTGTCTGTCTCCACCTTTTAGGACCGTAAAAATACTTAGATTTTCTTCAACAGTTACATTTCTGATAGGAAAATGGATATAGTTAGTAAGGTAAGAAAAACAGGATTTTTACGCCAAAATCGGTTTCTGACAAAATCGATTTTGGTTTTTGGAATAACACTCAAACAAATGACCGTACATGCCATTTTCATTAGTTATTTATATTAGCATTTTCTATACACAATAAAATTTTCAAAAAATATTGATTGGTTTTGAACTGTTTACAGAAATTTGCAGTTTACAATTTTTTAAGTTTTTTTTTTTTCTATGAATGTCATTACAATTTTATTTGTTGGGTAAAAATGATTGAAAATTCAATACATGGTTTTTAATATAATGTTATAATGACATTTGAAAACTATTAAAAATCCGGTCGCAATTTTTTTTATAAGCATATAAGTATAAATGTCAAACATTTTCAAAAATTATGACTTGTTTTGAGCTACTTACAGACTATTTCAAATTTCAATTTTTTCAATTTTTCCTTTTTATAAATATCAATGAAATGTTATTTGTTTGGCCAAAAAGCGTCAACAATTTAATACAATGGTCCTGATAAATTGTTTAAATAGCAGTTGAAAAATATTGAAAATTTATAGGTACAATTTTTTGTATAAGCATTCAAAGTTTGATTTATGACAACATATATTATATATTATATATTATATTATATCAAATTCAAGATTTAAAAATTATTTTTTAGTTAAAAATGTATAAAATGTTTATGTTTTGTAGCTAAGGATTGAAAACTTACAACAAGGTTCCAAGTAAGTTATTAAGTATTATTCTGTAAGCAAAAAATCTCAAAAATATAAAAATAGTTTTTTATAGTTATTTTATGTTCAAATTCGGAGGAAATTCCATATTAAATAACCAAGAATAACCTTTTTAGTTATTTTATTGTAATTCTATAATATCAGTTCAAATAGTATCCATTATACAGTGACCTTCTTGTAATCTTCTGTACAGTAGAGCTACGTCAACTTACCCACCTTTTTTTAATATTTAATACATACATAGTGTGTGATAAAACATTTTAATTGTAGTTTGGATTACCATTTAGTAAAGAAAGGTATAAGTATAATGTAATTATTGGTCATCAAGCAATAATGTTGTTTATTATTTAATCTTGTTTAATTATTTGCGAATTGAACGTTTTACTAAAGAATATTGAATATAGAATATATTTTACCTAAACAAACTATTCAGTTTGTAATACTTGCATCTTGATTTTAACTTTTATTTCTTAAAAATTTAAATGATTAAATTTATAATTATAATGTGTACCTAAAATATGTGTCAACCCTGGTATAATATAAAAATAATGTTTAAGTAAAATAAATACTACATACAAATATATAATATTACATTGTTTATATTATATACAAGATTAGTGAGACAAACAAATAAATCCAAATTTTCTTATTTACACTGTGTGTCATGGGTCGTATTATTAATGCGAGTCAGTGGTATGAACAAATAAAATGTTATAGAAACATAAATACCGTACTATATGAAAGATCATGATGTGTCAAGCAATCAAGCATAGCTTTAAATATTGTACTAGCTATACTTCCAGAACCTATAATGATAAATAAATCAAGAAAACTGGTGAATGAATATCCTAGGTATATAAGTGTAAAAAATAAGCTATTTATTTGGTTATTAATACTATTTATATATACCTATTTTATTATTTATGGATGTCTATTGTTTTGCTGTTATTTTTTATTAAAAGTTCAACTAATTATTACTATAGATGTTACAGTTAACTAACAGTTGTATAAAAACCGCCAAAAAAGGTAAAATTATTAGTTTCAAGTATAATGTAGGTATATTTTTCTTTGTTATTGATATAGAAAATTACTATATTTTTTTTATCAAATTGTTTATTTTGTTGTTATTTAAATTTTAAACTTTAATTGTTTATTATTCTCAAAGCTTTTAGTATAATTTAATCTATCAAGGCAAGTTCAATTATGTTGATTAATTTATATATTATTTAGTCACTTATATATTAATTTAGTAATTTATTTAATAATTATTTAAGTATCTAAACAAATGTTTATCAAAGTCTGATAATAATAATTAATAAAATATTTCCTACCTGATTTCCTATTGGTTTTAAGTAGTTACAGGTATTCTTAAACATTGTTGTATTTCAGCTGAAAGTCTGATCAGAAACTGTAATATTTTAATTTCCTATCTGATTTGATTGTGAAATATATGACAATGAGTGTCATACAGTGACATACAGTGTCCCTACTTATTTTTATTTTACGCATATTATATTCTAATTGTTAATTAATAACTGTGTTATTGATGTTGATAAGAATTAAATTAATAATAATAATAATGTTTCATAATATTTCATGACATAGGGCACATACAAATTTTAAACATGACTAAATACAATAAACTTTAAATAATACCAAAACAGTTTACATACTGATTAGATTGATGAGGAGGTAGTTCATGGTATTTGATTTGAAAAAGAATAAATAAGTACATTTTTCTGTGAAACTGTGCATGCACGATCTGGTGTGGGTCAGCTTATTCTAATATTGAATAATCACAATGTGTCACAGATGCAACTATTTTTGTCTGTATTAATGTAGGTATATGTATTTTATCTATTAATGTATCTGTTAGATGAATACATTTGTGGTGGTACACACAAATATTTTTAATTTTATTACATTATCACGACAAATAAAATGTCCATGAACATTTTTTATCACATATATGTGCACTATAATGAAATGTAGTTATTGTTAAGAACCAATGAATACTGTCAGTAACATTATTCTATATAATTAAGTTTTAGTATAATAAGCATATATACTTAGCTGTAAAATAATAAAGACATATTGTAAACTGATGCATTTGTGGCAACAGCCGAGTAGGACTTGCTCCTCTATACGACTGTTATAAGAAATCTGCTCAATAACCCCTTTTTTCCAGAAGACCAGCTCGTATGCAGGGACTCGCGCACGTAACATTACTATTACAGAGTAGCGCATTACCATTAAGAACCATTTCAAGGTATTTCTCTCATTAAAACACAATTACAATTAAATAAAGAATATAAATTTAAAATAATTTGATCTCGTTATTTTTATTTGTTACAGAGTCGCAAAGCGCGTCCATAACATTTTGGTGGCAGCGGTGAGATACGGCTATTAGTGAGTAACTTTTACCACGAGTAAAGAAATTATACCAACATTTAACTCTCCTACAATATTGTGTGATCGTTTTAATCGTCAACAACTTTTTTCCGTAACAATATCACACATTTTAACGTGCCTCTAAAAATTAAATGGCCAAGAACGGGCTCTACAGGCTCACGCTGTGAGCACACTTATGAGTATTTTAATTAACTATAACCTATAATTTGTGGAAGGTGTTTATCCCTTGATCAAAATCATACTGTAGTTAAAAATATATAAATATTACATTTTTATAGCTAAGTAACTAAAACTTACATATATTTGTATATTTTATTGTAAATATAGTCAAGAAAATAACTTATGTCTATATTAAATTAATGAATTAAAAATTTTAATTAGCTTTTAATAAGGTTTACTTATTTGTAATTTGTTAGTTAATGTTATTATTACAACTGTTTTAATAGTTTACCTATATACTTTTTATAACCCTCGTCAAAAGAATTGAGATCTATTTGAAATCTAATTGAAAATCTATAGTTTTGTGTGTGAACTTAACTAAAATATAACATTTAGATTAGCTAGCATCAGCTTTAACCTGATATGGTGTCACTAACCGCCAGTTTGTTTAAAAAAATATCTCTCTTTAGATTAAAACATACTTTTAAAAACATTTTTATCAGAATAAAAATATGCTCAAAATATTTCTTAATACATTAAGATGTACAGTAAATTCTCACCCAATTTTTAATAATGGACTATCATTGTCGTGGACTGCTTCATCAATATATTCCTCTTTGACAACTCCAATGAATGCTACATCATTCGTGACAATATTTTCCTGTTTAATTATACCATTAAATGCTGGATCATACCTAAAAAAAATTGTAATTTAATTATTATCAAGTAGATAACAAGTGAATATATTAGATACTATGTACAAATTGAATAATACATAAATTATTAAAAAAACCCAGTTTTATTCTTTAAAATGTAGGTTAAAATTATATTTTGTAATGCTACACTAATTGTGTATTTATGTATATGTATTTACTCACTTGGAAATTATCGAGGAGTCACTTATAGCTGTTCTTAATGGTTCCATACTGATTTCCTCTATATTGTTTTTCGGTTACTGTGAACATAAACCATTATAATTGGTACCCTTTATGTTAAACCTGTCATTTAGTTGGGTTAGGAGGTGCATTATTACCTATTGTTTTGTACAACTTTTTCTTTAGACTGTCATAAATATAATTAAAACACTAATGTGTATATAAAATCTGATGATGACTCAGTATTCAATGTTTTATAGTTTTTTAACATTTTAATAAATTTAAAGTATGTTCATACAATTGTGATATCCAGGAGCAAGAACAAATTGACAACAGTAATAAATTATAGTATAATAAAATAAAAAGGATTCCATGCAATACTTTTCATTGCCTAGGTACTTGTTTCTGTTTGTTAGTAGGTATACTAAGATGCCTATGGGTTCGGACCACGGAATTAATATACAAACAAAATATAATAGTGATATCACTACCTATACTAAACGATTCAATATATTTTGTGTGCTAACGACACAGAAGTATCTATTAATTCTAACTCTAAGTCTTCCTTACTATGTTAACTTGTTTAACTTAACAAACCTTGAATTCTAATACTCTGCAACACGTACTTCAGTAGCTTGAGAATATCGGTATCTATTATATTATATCCTCTTGGATTATTTTGACAGTATTGTTCAGCGCCGGCTGAAATAATGATAATATCAAATCAATCAATAAAGTAATATTATTAACATGCATCGATAATATACTGGTGGCTTTCAATAAATAATCTAATTAAATCTAATTAATTGCATCTAATCAATCTTTACATCTTAAATCCTGTTTTATGGCTGTGTCTTACGAACTTAAATAATGGAAATCAAAAAACACCTATATATGATACGCATTCGTCCTGTATGCGTGGCTGTGAAATTAGGCCCATAAAGTACTATATAGTTTAATACTGATATTATACCATAAAATACTAATATTTAATACAATTAAACGAACAATAAATGAATAGTAGTCTAACTATCGTGCATAACGATATAACATTATAACGTACAACACTTTTTATAACTTACACAAATAACAATAAGATTGCGGACTGCCAACTCGTCGCCATTAAAACTACGATAGAAAGGCACAATTATTATTACAATGCTTTATTAATAAATGCAACGCTTTTCAACCAGTAGAAACGTAAAAATAAATCTCTTGGAGTCTCGAAACACCTAGGTACGCCAAATTACTACAACCATCAAAACATGGTTTCATAAAAATTACATTTTCACACAAATCGTCAATGACAAAAGCGTGAACACTGATAATATATAATCAAGTTACACCAAAATTACAATTAAGTATTTAACCTCTTTGGAGATTATTATTATTATTATTATTATTATTATTATTATTATTATTATTATTATTATTAAGAAGGTGAGCAATTGGAGGCGCTAAGGTATTGACGGATCGACGTGACATATTATACTGATGTGACTATAGTACTAGATAGCGAACATCCTCCATGAATTGAAGGTTGGTTGGCAATTGTATGGTATTTACTATTTTATAAGGAAAAGAAGATTAATTATGATTTATGATTTATATTGTATTGTTT
>NC_042493.1:111145089-111147633 GCF_005508785.2 Acyrthosiphon pisum
TTTATTATTTCTAAGCCTGTAATTTTAAAAAAATTAAAAATATTTTGTATAAATCATTTTACATTTACTATTTTATTTTACCATTAAAAACTATGTTATTCCTAATACTCTTTGTATAATATTTATAATTTTATAATTTATTTTTTTTATATATTTTACTCTTATTTATCATGTAACGGATAGTATCCGTTTACTCACGACACATAATGATTAATGAACATGAATAATAATTAAAACAATAATAGTAAATAATAATTAAATTAAAAGTATATTCAGCAATACAACCATCGAATAGATGAATAGGCAAACGACCTCAATAACAATTTGGCAAATTGCAAATTACAAATAGACAAACGGGATAAAGAGGAAAGCTGACTAGGTATTCATAATATTATTCGAGTATAATAAGTTTACGGTTCAACGTCTAATATAAAGAAAATCATATAATGGTTGCTCGTACACATGCCGAATATTAAATCCAATAATGAAAATAATAATATAAATTATGATGTACTTATATAAATATTAAATATAATATAAATTTTTTTGTGTTTTTAAATTTAATTTTTAAATAATGATTAACGAATATAATAGTATAAATATAATGTAATTGTAGTGTAATGTATTGTTTGAGTTTTTAAATGAAATTGTTGAATAATGAACATGATAATATTATGTAAATATGTTTGGTCGGGATTTTAAACCGTCGGTATTATGATTTGTCGGGATTTTAAACAGTCGGTACTATGACTTGTCGGGATTTTAAACTGTCGGTATTGTGATTTGTCGGGATTTGGTATGTCGGGATTTTACATGTCGGGATTATAATTGTCGGGATTTCGACATGAGGGCTTGTCATTAACGCAAAATAGATAAATATGTACAGATAATACAACTAATAACAGGATGTAAAATGCAGCGAACAGTAGGCGTTTCGTGGAATCAGCATTATGGTTTTTTGAACATGTACACCACAGCTGATACCGATAAGGAATTGACGCAATATGGATAAGTCGATTGATCGGGGGGGGGGGGGGGAGGGTGGGGGGTAGGTAGGAGAGCCTGGGCCCTTATAAAAGCAAACCAGAAACGGCCTGTATTCAGACGTGTTCACTCCACTACACTACAAACATCTTCACGTCACTCTGTGTAATAAACTTATAATTTGAACTTAGTCGAATAAATTATCGAAGTACAATTTTAATAAACTACATAATTATATTTACACCTGTCTACAATTTATTAACTTCTACCTCAACATCATCATCATCTTCATCATCAACGAAACGGTCTTTCTACCTGCAAAACTTAATATTCACGTAGTCACCTGAGCTACCAGAATAGTACACTGGTACAGCCCGGTAACTAATTGGAATATTACAATCTTATTAGTAGTACGACTTTTTAGTAATTATTGTTAATTTTAGATTTATATTAACATATTATATTGTATTATTTAACTACACAATGTTTTACATAATACTATATTATATGAACAAAGAGAAAAAATATATAACTTAGGTATATTATTAAAAAGTTAAAGTTCAGTTATAAAGTTTATTTTATTTTAACATTTTAACTTAACAAATTACTTTTAGCTTTTCGTTAACTTAACTCATAACTTACAACATTTCTTTTTTAATTAACGTGAAATTATTTTTCATTTTAAGAAGTAAGTTAAGTTAATTTATTTTGTTTTTAATTTAATTATATTTCACTATTTCAATCTATTTCGTTTTCATATCAAAAAAATATTTACTTACCGCGAATTGTTTAAAGTTAAAAATGTATGTCATTCGAATATCACTTATATGGAAATACTGTAATTTAGTTTTGGGTTGGAAAAAAATAAAATACGCTAGCCTTTTATGAACATATTAACTTTTTTTTTAAGTTAACACGTTGATAGACACAACTGCTATAGCATGGAACCACCTTTCTGACCTTTTAGCATCACTACATTTTCAACCCTAAATCAACATTTACAAAAACAAATGCTATAGCAGTCATGCACCGGCAAGACCAATTATACACATAGAATGCTATGTCATGGCGTGTCCATCAACGTGTTAATAAAAAGTTAACAAAACGTGTGTATTAACTTTTAACTTAACTGAGTTAACCTATAACCTATAGTTATTTTAACTTATAACTTTTAACTTTTTGTTATTGATGCATATTAACTTAACTTAACTGAATTAAAAAAAAAAATCATTAACTTGCTCAGCTTTGTAAATTTGTATAGTTATATTTACACACTTATATAGTTACAGATAATACAACTAAATAATATTAAATCAAAAACGTATTCTGAATACTTTTATTTGTATTATTAAAAAAATATTTTTTTCCTATACAGAAAAATAATTTTCAATTTGTGACAAGACATATTATAAATCATGAACATTTTATTCATTGAACGAAATATAATATTGGCCCATGATATGATTATTTTTATAAACACCAATGTGTTGTATCCCGTATGACCCGTATTGGCCGTATCATATTAATATGTGGTCAACATTTATAAATAACTTATGATTA
>NC_042493.1:111147683-111151660 GCF_005508785.2 Acyrthosiphon pisum
TCTTAAACGAAAATTGTTAATTCTTAAATATAATTTTTTACGATGGACTACTAAATCCATAGGAGACGTGACAAGCTTACAATTTTTCCTTACGCACTAATAGAAATATTACAACTCACACAACGCTGAATGCACCGGCCACTTGCTCTGCCATCTCCCTGTATACTGCTCTCCTGCACTAGACGGTCGCAACGTAAGTTCTAACCCTCGGAGTCGTTGGAAAGGTGATCAGTCCTCCAACTGTGGTCCTAGATGGATTGCCTCCGTGGAAATCCGTGAAGTCGAAAGAAAAAATTTTTCCAAAATTTCAAAAAAAAATTTTTGAAAGTTTTTCGAAGTTGAAAGTTTTCCTCGACTTTGGACTTCCTGCTGGTATGGGTCCGTTTCTGACTGCGCCAAATGTGTTGCGTGCACCCGACTTACAGGAGATGGTGACAGGATGGGATGATGGTAGTAGCGTCAAAATGATCAACAGTGTGTGGTTGATTTATTATTTATTTAAAATTGTAAAAATAATGAACAAGTTGAATTTAAACACTATTAGATTATTCAAATTGACGAAGAAAAACCAGTGTCTTAGAAAATAAGCGATTGCTCGAATATTCTCTAAGTCCCGTAATACGTCGTCAACGAAAATATGTTAATCAATAACGAAGAGATACAGGGATGTGTACGTACGGTTGGTGAAATCACGTCTGAATACTAGCTACTCCCAGGGCTCCTATATAGTCCTATCCCTTCTCTTACCAGATCCCTGGCGGACTACGTTGTTGGTTCTCACAGTCCAGGGGGCCTTCTACAAGATGTGCCTTTGGTCGGTGCGGGGTGTCGTAAAATGACCAAGTATACCCGCAGCCGTCTTGTCATAGTGCCGATATCTGATTCGTAGAATCTACTGCGCTCCGAGGAGGTCTCACAGATATCTTACCGGTTCGGGTTTGTCATCTGGCCGTTGGCAGACGCTGAGACTGTTGCTAACGTTTATAGTATTGCTCCCCAAGGTTTTATGTACAGCAGTGACATCATCTAACTATTTACGTGTTACTATAGGACATCGATGCTGTGTATTATGACTATGTGTAGGGGCGGAGTAGATGGGTCCGTACGTAGCACCTCCCCCCTTAGAAAAAGGATTTATGTCTCTAAAAGACAGAAATCTTTTTAAGAACACCATCGCATTTACAAGTTTATGCAATGTGTCTAAAATTTAGTTAATTTCTTATAATATCATTTACATGTTTACAATTATTATGTTTTACAAGGTTATAGTTTCATTACATCAAAATGTGTTTTACAATTACAATGATATTTGTTTACAATTAATTGATTTTTCATTATCATAATACAAATAATTGCTTTTTCATTACAATTTTAGTTACAATAATGTTCGTTTTACAAATTTTGTTATATAAATATGGCTTTACACTTTGTGTTTGACAGATAATATTGTTTACATTTGTTAACATAATTTGGTTGTGCACAATATATATTGTTTAAAGCATTGATACAATTTGACAATAATACATCTATATATATATTTTTTGTTAGTCGTTACATTAACACATATTATTAATTAATTCAATGAAAACTTATTTCAATACATATACATATATCTATTATTAATTATTTATTTATTATTATAAATTCCTTTTTTTTTTTTTTTGTGTTAGTTCTATGTTATTTAAATTATTTCTTAATACAATAATAAATGGAGTAAAATCTCTCTCTTTTTTTTTTTTTTTTGTTAATAACATGATAAATGTTCTTATAATTATTGTTAATAGGTATACACTCATTTCACTCATAATATAGTGTGATTAATTATATAAAATATAGTTAGTACCTTATTATAATATATTGTTGACTTAAGGTCAATTCCTTATGCTATCTTACTAATATATTTTTTTTTGTTAATTTAAAAGTATTATATCGATAGTTATGAAAACTCTATGTTATTTAATTAATTTTATTCCCCATTTTTTTTTCATATATACTATTATCCGAATCCTATGCTATTAGTGATATCGTATTTTAATTGTTTTGGTTTCAGACACACTCTATATTTTACGCGCTGATTTTTTTTATTCTATTAAACGTAGACAATACGGGAGGACAACTCGTATAAAAATAAAGTTGTCACGCCATATAGCCTAATTTAAACGATTTAATTAATTTCCTATATTGCGATTTTAGTTCCATCTGAACTACCAGACACAGACTTCGTAACTTTTTCAAGCATCCAAAGTTAACAAAGGTGTCTCTCATATTTCAGCCGGCCTCGAATTTTGCCTGTAATTTTCGTCCCCTTGAAATACAAAAATACAATCTACCACTGAACTGCATACGTCACGAGCTGTAGCCTGTATTTTTGTAATCAAACTGACTATATAATTTTGGTCGCCCCATTTACTTCTCAGAGAGCGTTTCGTGTTCTAAACGTAATAAAAGAATAATAATATTAAAATTTAAATTAGTTCATATACTGGTAAAAGTGTTGCTTAAAAATTTCATAAATGTTTTATTAGTGTGCCATACTCCTGCCTTCTTATTGAGTAGTCAAATATACATTTGGTTAATTTGACATCTGTCTTTGGGTCGTGCGCGTGTGTTATCCTATGTGTTTTGGAACAAATAGCACTATGAGTTTCTTCCAAATTTAATAGCCGTCCTTGTTTTTGCACGTGACCTATATTTGTTTCAAAAATTATTTCCTTCGAGTGTAGTTTTTCCAAAATTATCGTGAAGTTTTGGTCGAAACTTTTGTCATAGCATGTAATATTAATTATTGGATAATTATCGATCCCTAATCTTTTTAAAATTGTTTTATCCGAGTGCCCGTTCCATAAAACGAGTAAGCTTGTTTTATTACCGCGCCGGATATAATTATCGATATATACAGGGTCAAGATTATTAATTTTGGATGACAAACTCTTATTTAACTGGTCTAAGCATGCATCTCTCAATATTTCTTTACACCTGAAAATTATTTAATTTCCTTCTTTGCGATTTGTAATTCATGGTCCCTCATGGGTCGGATTTTTTCGTCAGCTGGAAGGAGTAAGGGTCGGCCTTCTAGTTTCCTGACCTTGAACCTGTCGAGACTGTTCGATATGGCTCCGCTTATTACGACCATGCTCGTACGGTTAATCATAGAAAACTCAAAATCCATAACTATAAATCCATGCGATTCTTTCCTGCTACATTAATTTTTATAGCGTAATATCATTTGATAAATATGTATAGGTATATTTTTGCTTAATATGCTAATAATTATCATAATATATTTTTAATTCTAATTTCCCCCTTTTATTAATTACTACGCTATCTTAGATTAAATTCTAAAAATGTTACAACAAAAAAAATTTTTTTGTGTGTTTATATTTACTATATTACTACTACTACCTACGTCTACTTATCTATTCTATCACTATCCCTATCTATTTATTCATACTTCGAGTTCATATTTTAATCATCGGTGGTTGGGTATCGATTGCTTTTCTATCAGGTGTGTCACCAAATGGTTGGGTTTTAACCTTATACTTATTTACTGGAATTGGTGTTTCTACATGGAATCGCTTCCTGCTTGTTTGTTCTACTACGCTGGGGCCCTGTAAAGATTGTGCAACTTGACCCCAAGTGTTATATTTATATTTATACATCATGTATATGTATAATAATATTATCGAAATTACTAATAATCCTAATATTATATATATCAGATAAGAATGACTGTCTGGATCTATTTCGTAACCTGATTGTCTACGGATTTCTGTATTGATCATGTCTTGAACTTCGTCTAATGAATGAGCAATTTGATGTACGTCGTCCAGCTTATGCGAATCGTGTTTGAATTTTCTATTCGGTAAATTTAGATCACCTATCGTGTTCGGAATATGTTGGGACAGCTTACCCACATCTATTTTTGGTATGAAATTAACGTAATATCTTGATTTCATGTCCCTCGTCGGATTCATATA
>NC_042493.1:111152690-111154281 GCF_005508785.2 Acyrthosiphon pisum
ATCGCTTAATCCGTATAATATTTCTTTATTTCGGTGGCAGCACCGTCTATACCCTGTACTGAAGTTTTTACGACGGTAGTTTGTGAACTAAGTATATGCATCATCCTTTCATTAGTTTTTTCTATTTCACTAATTTGATTAGTTGTTTCTTTTGTACAATCGTCGTCGCATACCCCGAAAAGTGTTTTCATAGCTGAGCCTATTATATTTACTAGCCCTCTTTTTTGTTTTGTGTTATATTTCATTTCAGTTTCCGTAGTATATCTACCTATTGACTCATACATCTGTTCCCTTTGTACCGAAATTTCTTGAAACATTGTTTTAAGTATATAATTAAATTTTGAACATAATTCGTATTCTGTGATTTTTTCATTACATTGGTTAGTCATTGTGTTAATTTCATTAAGTAATTGATCATGCCTTTTATCGTAGTTTTCTAATGGGACATAGGTAACCATTTGCCATTGCGCCCCTATAATCCTTACGTCTCCACAATTTTCGTAGAAAACGCTCGTTTGATCCTCGAACTCTTCGATTGCGTATGGTAGTAGTCCCCGTGCCACCATAACTACCATTAACCTACATATAATAACGCGTGAAATTAGAATATTATATAGTGTTGTAATATTTTACTACACTGTTATACAACATCTGGTACAGTTTTGAATCTGTCTGTCTATTTAGTGTGTCGGCGGCTACTCATAAAAGTTGGTCGAACACCCGCCAACTAGATGTAGTGCTGTTATAATATTATTATATCTTTATTAGTTTAAGAAAGAGAAAAAAAAATTTGTTTGTGTATGGTTGTTATTAATTTATTTAGTGTATGTGTTATTGTTTATTTACTACTATACGTAATTTTATTTTTATTTATTTCCTTATATATATATTTTTTTTGTACTTAATGCCTAATACTTAACTTAATTCTTTATTTGTTTTTTTTTCGAAATTAAACACTACCGCTATTAAGTTCCGTTTCCCTTACTATTTCCCGTGGCCCTGCTATTACGTCTACCATATATCTATATCTATGCCAATTGACGAACTTAAACTTATAAATTACACTTACTATTAACATTAATAAGGCGAGTAATAGCGAACCTAGAACTATGCTTATTATGTAACTATATCCCGATTTCATTTTATTTCCCCCTATTTGTGTCGGTATGGTCATATCTATAATTCCGTCATCTGTTCCGTCTGATGCGTTGTGGCCCGGTGTGGAATACTCTGTAGTTTCTTCAAGGTTGTTTTGTTTTTGCTCACTGTGTGATTCTTCCCGCATGTGACAACTTATATTACTCTGCTCCGTTACTATGTTATTCAAGTCGATAATTTTTTGTGGTTCTTGTGTGTTGTTAATTTTATTACCAATCTCCCCTAATATACTCGCTGTAGTTGACGCACCTACTGTGGTCTGTTCTGCTGCGTTTTTTTCGTGTCTGAAGTTATCAGTTATATTGCTTGACGTGTCGGAATTAGTCTCGTTTAAGGCTGCAATTTGCATTTTTCCAACCGCCTCGTTGCCAGATTGTTCCGTGTTGTTTAATAATACGAATTTTATGAAACTGTATGTTTGTGGGAGTTCTAT
>NC_042493.1:111154331-111160778 GCF_005508785.2 Acyrthosiphon pisum
CAGTTATCATTTTGAATAACGATAAAATAACAAACGGCTACATGAGAAATCGAGTTATTAATGTGCAATATTGTAAAAATATGAATTTTAAACGCTCATAAAAAATTAATTTGATTTGCTTGTAGACATTTTTTTTTTTTTTTGTTGTTATAGGTAGTCAAACGTATGAGGAACGTTGTATTACATTTCAAATCTTAGATTTAAAAAGAAAAATTTTTATGAAGTTTTTAATTTCTTAATTTTCGTGATTTTTATGTAGTTTGTCTAGATTTGAACTTTAAATGTTTATAAATAAAAACTGTGACTAAGGATTTTTAATATTTTTAAAATGTCATTGTAACAATATTTTAGGAGCCTTGTATTAAATTTTCAAGCTTTCTTACCCAACAAATAAAGTGTTATGTATCTACAGTAATTCGTTTTTATAACTAAATAAGAAAATCGCTGCATGAGTGAATATTGAATATTGTAATAATATGAACTTCGAACGCACAATTTAATTTGACTTTCTTGTTGACATTTTTTTCAAATAAAGGTCAAAAAAATTATTAGAAATCTTGTATTATATTTTCATATATGAGATTTAAAAATTTTCATGATTTATAAGTATGTATTTTGTCAACATTTGAACTTTAAATGCTTATAATTTGACTATGCTTGTGACTTGACTTTTAGTAATTATCGTTTTTAACAATACATTAGGAGCTTTGTATTAATTTTCAAGCTTTTTTACCCAACAAATAAAATTGTATTGATATTTATAGAATAAAAAACTAAAAAAATTGGGAACTGAAAATGTCCATAAACAGCCTAAAAGGTGATGACAGACTTTTTATTTAATTAAGAATTAAAATAATACTTCTTAGTAAAATAAAACAACATTAAAATCATTAAATATACCTAATTGTTTTTAAACAACATAATGTTGGTTCATGTTTGTCCATGTTAAGTTTTGTTTTAATTTGTATTAAGAGGACGCTATCCATAGGTACGTAAGTAGGTACGTTTGTTGACTCAGTCTTACAAATTTTCGTTCACTCGATATAATAGTGTTCTGTTAGCTTACTTAGTTTTGATATTAGAGTGAATTTAACTATTATCAAACTTTTTTATAAGAATTATGTATATGTGGTTAATTGTCGGTTTTTATTCCATATTTCAAGGATATGAGCATTTTTAATTCATTTTTCACATAGATACCCCTACCTTGCTTGAAAATTACGAAACAAATTTCGAAAAAAACGACAGATTAAGTGCCTTAAAGTTTGATAATAGGTCAATTCACTCTAATATCAAAACTAACAGTACACTATTGAAACTAGTGAACGAAAATTTGCCATGTCGTACGTATGTAAGACAGAGACAACAAATGCATGGGTAGCGTCCTATTAAACCATAATATTAATACATAGTAGATTAGTTCAAACTTCAAATTGTTAAAATAAAATATTTAAAAATATTATCCGGTAATTAAAATATATTATAATAAACAAATTTGTTTTGTTACAATAAGTCAATAACAGAAGAGAATGACAAGTAAATTACTGGCCGCGTTGACGTATCATATACTCGTATTGTGTATTCACTTTTGATAATCTGATTCTAAAATATTATATTATAATTAATATTTAATATATATATATATATATATATATATGAAGATTGAAGGTATAGCTGCAGTTGTAGTCGTCGTCTGCGGGCACCCCTATGTTTTCATAGGTAATTTCACGGGGTATACAAAATATTATGTTGGTAAATAGATTAATAAATTCGTCTGGAACAGTATACGCAGAAATACGCCATAATAAAAATTGTAAAACAATAATAGACAATAGTATATAATAATAGTATAGTATATAAACAGTAATAACTAATAGCTATATAATTATTATAAGCTGTTGTGTTTTTCTGCCGCCACGGACGATCAGAAATAACCATGTGCCTACATTAAATTAACACAATAGCCGCGGCGCAATCAATAAATTATGAGACACTGAGTATAAACTATAATATATACTCAGTATTTATAGTAAACTTATAAATTAGCAAGGCTGGGTAAGTTAATGATTTTTTTTAACTCAGTTAAGTTAAGTTAATATGCACCAATAACAAAAAGTTCAAAGTTGATTTAACTAAAGGTTAACTCAGTTAAGTTAAAAGTTAATACACACTTTTTGTTAACTTTTTATTAAGTTAAAAAAAAGTTAATTTGTTTATACAACGCTAACATACTTAATTTTTTTTCCAACCCAAATCTAAATTATAGACTATAGTGTTTATACATTATACAGTGTTTCCATATTAGTTAAATTCGAATTATATACATTTTTTACTTTAAACAATTCACGGTAAATATTTTTTTAACATGAAAACGAAATATCCTGAAGTAGTAAAATATGATAAAATTAAAAACAAAATAAATTAACTTAACTTACTTCTTGAAATGAAAAATTAACTCGTTAATTTTACGTTAATTAAAAAAGAAATTTAGTAAGTTAACAGTTAAGTTAATGAAAAGCCAAAATTAACTAGTTAAGTTAAAAAGTTAATAAAAAATTAACTTATCAATTTAACTTTAACTTTTTAACTCGTTAATGCCCAGCCTTGTAAATTAGGTATAATTATATGTTATAAACTTATATAAGTACTTATAACATAATTGTCTGGGTTTCCCTAAAAGCCATCGACTGAAAAATGTGAGGCGATAGATAATGATGTTACCTGAGATGTGTGGCGATTGACGAGTACGCGAGTATATATGTCATTATAAATTATAAATTATTATAATAATATAATAATAATCTTGGGTTGAAACCGATATTGAAACTGAAATCGGAAAAGAACAATATCGGTATCCGAAACCGAAATCGGAAAAAATCTATTTTTTAACTAATTACGTGCCTTTAATTATTCACGCATGATTGCATGAAAAATAAAAACAACAATTTTGTAATACGTATAATAACAATCGTTTTATTACTTATTCAGCGGCACTGTGGTGTAAACTATGACTTATTGGATACAGTTTTCGCCATAAATTCGCGACGTACATAATATTGAAAAATGTGGTAAACAGGGCTGTGAACTTAATGCATTTTCACTATGTTTTACATATGTTTATACATTTATCGGCTTAGGAGTTTAGGCAATTGTTTCCGCCGCAGAATAAGTATAAAGTTGTTGTCGATATTTAAAATAAGTATAATTATTATTATATGTATTGAAATATTATTATAAAGAGAGGCAGCGAGTAATAATTACTCGCTGCATCTCTTTATAGGCAATTATTGCCTCCATACCATCAATTCACTCGCCAACCTAAGTGACTGGTCGGTCACACACACACACACACACACACACACACACGCACATCATTATTGTTTTTGTGAATTATAATATAACATGTTAATATTTTATCATAAAAAAAATGTTATTCGGCCAAGTGATACATGAAACAATTTTCTGTGAAAAAGGTTGAGAACAGTTGGTAGTCGCTGTATACACGACAGGTGTCTACACAGCTGTATTCGCTGATCCCCAATGTTACCATACTCTTCCTTTCACAGTTTCTACTTCCCACCTATAAGCTATATAGAAACGTAATCAAGCTAATCAACTGTTGCCGCCGCAACGAAGTTGTAAGAAATAAGAGAGAAATAATTTTCACTGTCACGATAAGATTAGCTCGCCCCATCACACACATCACTGTCGTTCATTATTGTTTTATTTTTGTAATATTATTAAATGTGTCTTGCGAGTTGTGACTAAGTGATTTATATAATATTATATTGTGTAGATTATAACTATGTATATTTTATACGTGAAGCATTATTGCTTACTGCAATATATTTTGACACGTTCGCTGAGTATCATATTTGAGTATACTTGTTATGACGCTGAAAAAACTAGAGTTTTAAAAACGAATCTCTTAAACATTTAGGTACCTACGGAAAAACAAACCAAAAATTAAGAAAAAACTGAGATTTTTACGCAAAACAAGTTTTTGACAAAAATCGATATTATTTTTGATTGTAACTCAAAAAAATATAGCCAATATAAGTCGGTTTACAGCGAACTAATCAATCAATTTTCAAAAGACATGTCAATTCTATTAAACACAGTAATAACAGCCCACAGAGGACAGATAAATCCAGAAATACCTATTAAAACCAAACGAGTTACTGAACCATTTTAAAGACGTTAAGGCTAAAACCTTAAAACTTAAATATGCCAATGGAACTAAACATCAAAAATTACTTCGATTTTATGAAAATTATAGAGTTAAATATATATAATCAGAACCACTTAATTATCTATTCAATAAATGTACCATTAATAGAAAATCTAAATTTTAATTTATATCATCAGCTTACCGGTACATGTCAATAAGAATAATTTTATTTTTATACAATCCCCTGAAGAATATTTAGTCATAGAAAATAATAAACAATATTATACATTTCTTTTCTCAAACCAAATTGTGAATTCCAAATGTTTAAAAAGGGTAACACTATACCATCCAACTGTGAGGTAAAGATGATTATCATGGTCCACGATATTTTGCACCACTTAAAAAATAATAACCAATGGCTATATGCCACTCCCGAACCGATAGAAATAGTAATTAGTTGTGAAGAAGAAGCTGAAAACACGATTATTAATCAAACAGGCCTATTGTCTCTAAAAACAAATTGCAAAGCGCTTACAAAACACCCTTATCATTTCAAAATATAAAAACCAAAGTAATTTTTCAAAAGAATACTTAACTCCTTTTCACCTACTTAACTTTACCGAAAACTTGAATAATATAATCATGAAACAAAATATACCGTATGAATGTATGATAAAGTAGATACTATTGAAATACCTAGAAAATTCAATGACTTAAAAGTTCACGCTAAATCACTATCAATTTTAAATCAAGAAATGGAAAATCTTTTAACAAACATTATTACAGAAAAAACTGCAAATATTCACTCACTCGTCATTTTGGTAAACTGTATGACGTACTAACCTCAACCAATCAACTCGTCAATTAGAAAAAAAATTCTGTATAATAATATGTTAAGTCGATTGTTGTTTAATAATAAATAGTCGGAAGAATCGACCTAAACAAATATCCGGTTGAATTGATAAAATTCCATAAAAATATAAACCTACAGGGTTTCTTAATTTGAAATATTTTAAAATTGAAAATTTCATTCTTCTTGAAATATTTCAATGACATCATGTAAAATAACTATTTTTATCTTAAGGTAGGTATTTGGATAAAGATGATTACTGATTAGCAGGGTTGTTATATCTCAAACACAATGATTAAACAACATTTATTATACACGTTTTAGACATGAATTTAAAACGTTTGTTTTAAACGTTTTGTTAATTCTTTAAAACGTAGAAAACAAATGTTTAAAACAGTGTAAAATCCAAGTGAATATTGCGTGTTTTTTTTTGGTTTATTATTAATAAAAAATAATAATAGATATATTTCAGAAAAAAAATTAATAATTATATCTATTATACCTTTAAATTTTTTTTTAATTTTATTGAATTAATTTCATTGATTTTAACGTAGGTAGGTGGGTGCGTAGGTATATGTATATGCACCGGCTATATTATATTATTATAATTAACTTTGCCATGCAATTTTTTTATGATATTCAGTCAGAGAAGAGATGCTATAAATAAAAAACTAAGAGTATCTACACTACATACAGATACATCAGTACATGTATATGTCTTGTTTCTATACTCTTTTTCAAATGAGAACGCACCGGGTCGCGCATCGTTATCAGAGGCGGAACCACAAGCCCCTCCCAAAAAATTAGTAATTAATTTCTGATTAGTCGCCAATGATCGGCTACTTTCGACGCCGCCGGGCATACAGAATGTTAAATTATTATTATAATTATTATTATACAAGGTGGCACCACCTACGACAGCTGAAACTGTCGGGAGGGGGAGGCCATGCGCGCGTTTCGACCGGTTTTCGTCCGCCGCCCGGTGCGTTCTCATTTGAAAAAGAGTATAGTGAATATAGTTGGCATAAGAATGTCGATATCAATCTGGTATTAGATACGAAGAGATAATGATTAAACTGTAGGTAACTTTTTAATACATGTTAAAAATAAACAAGTTTCAAAGACCACAATTATTTATTGAGTATAAATTTTTTTTAATTTTTAATTTAAACGACAGAATCGTCATTTACAACACTTTTAGTGATGAATAATAAAGGACGGTGCGTACTGAAATATGAAACGTACTCAAGAGTTTCAAGAATTATGACCAATATACAATAAGGCACGAGACCACTTTTGGATAATGTGTTTTTACCCTTTTCTTGTAGGCACACTTTCACTGTCAGAACTATCTGTAGCCTCAATAATTATTATTTCTGTTGCCACTGGGTCGTTTTCACATTCAACGTCAGAATCTAAACATAAT
>NC_042493.1:111160878-111166233 GCF_005508785.2 Acyrthosiphon pisum
AGAACAGTAGGTTACAAGTGGGTCACTATAATTAAAAAAAGTTTGAATTCAATGATATAATATAATATTATTGTATATGAAAAACGTTTCTGAGCATATATATATAGACTTTTTAAATGCTTACATATCCGGGATCTACGAGTTATATGTTTTCTACTCGGCCCTTATGCAATATAATCAGCTGTTGTACTGCTATGTCTGTTGTGACTTGTTTATCTATGTGTATATATGGAAATAATAAATAAATGTCACACTACCCACGAATATCTGCAGCCGGACGACGTTTTTACGTGCCATTATATCCTTTGCGGGTTTCCTGTCACGTTCATATACCGTAATATTATTAGGTGTATTTTAAATTGTTGTTATTTTCCAGACTCGGAGACGCGCCCGATCAAAAATTTATATATTATTACCTATATTTTATATTACGACGAGCTGCGATGATCGGTAGGTACTAGGTAGGTAGGTATAAATGGTAAACACACGTAAAGTTTGGTTCGCGGTGAATTGGTCGTGAACATTAATTGATCGCCAGTGAATTGGTCACCGGTGAATTGATCGCGGGTGAATTTATCGTGAATATAATTGGTCGCTAGGATAATTGATCGTCAAACGAACAATTTTAATTTTTTAATTATTTTATTATACTCATTACATAGTTAATATTTAATATATATTATATACACATCCGAGTTTTATGTTTATTATTTTAGATGATTCAAATACTCTTATTTATTTTTAAATAACATACAGTAAACCCAATTTACAATGGGATTAACAGATATAATTATCTTAAATACTATTATATGATGTACACAGGAGATGATTGAACTAGCGTGGCAATAACTTAGATAAGCTTATACGATCGTTATCGATTTATCGTCATCTATATTCCGATGGTCGTACCAATTTGTCATTACATACTTGCATTTGTTAGTCCATGCTAGTACGTTATTGTGTGTGTTTACTGTTTTTTTATTTTATAATAATGGAGTTCATAAAGAGTGAAAAAGGTAAAGATAAATTAATTTATAACGGTTATATGTATACTTTTGAAAAATTTGGAACCGAAGAAAAGTCTATATGGAAATGTGACCAATATAAAAAAATAAAATGTAAAGGTCGTGTTCATTCTCTTAATAATGAAATACTTAAAGAAATACAACACAATCATGTACAAGATTGTGGAAATATTGAAACTGCCAAAGCCAAAGCCGTTAATTTGATCAAAAATATGGCTACACAAAATGTGGATTTGAGTACTCGCGCTGTAATTAGCTCAGCTTCGACATCTGTAAGTTTTTTATTTAAAGGATGAACCCACATACTTTTTTGTTTTTCATTCTTTTCGATATCTAACAACAAAGACCACAAAATAAGGACAACAACTTCTTCTTCGTCGGAAGACATGTTGATGACTGAAATACTGAACTAAAATTTCATGACCTAACGACTATGACGATGACTTTACACAGTTTGCTCTTTTGGTGTGCGGCCGGCCTTAGGATATAAGACCGCCTATCGAACATTAGTTAACTGGTTACCACCAATTAAATAAATTATTCCATTATTTGTTTTGTTATTAATTAAACAATTTTGGGTCACTTTATGTGAATTTTATATTGTTATGATACTATAGTTTGTACTTTGTTGAAATCTATCTGTACCTTACCCATTATGCCATTTTTACTAATGTTAATGTTTGAATTATTTATTTATTTATTTAACTTCCTTTTGAGAATACCTCTCAAGGGGGCCGGTATGTTTAGCAAGAATGTTATCATTATAATGTAATCAATTAAAATACAGTCCACTGCACTTATCACATTTAAAACTAACCTTCAATTCAGAAAATGTAAATTATTGCATGTCATGTCTAGTCGGTCTTTTCGCCGAGACGGTTATGTTTTTTTCGTTGTTGAACTGGTTTAAATAAAAGAACAAAACCAACATCATTTATTGCATCTACTTTTTTTCCCAACAAATACTTTTATCAATACTGTTATAAAATCCGATTGGTGTATATTATATAAATAAAATAAAAGAATAAAAATAATACGTGTATAATCAAATACCATTATATTGATATTTAATAAATAAAGTTATGGTCAGCTCTGAGCTATTGTGAGATATTGTACCGTTTTATTCATACTTTTGACGCTGTTCATACAACATATAACTTAGAAATCGCTTTTTTGGGTAAGTAATATTTTATCATATTATATTGAATGTATTTTTCATGTTATTTTTATTTATACGCATTATATAATATACTCTAATATATAATCTATGTTTATTTATTGTATTAATTATTAAAATTAATATATAAAATATTTCGTAGAGGAGATAAAAAAATATGCATCATTTTGTAAATTGTCTTGACCTCAATATAATTGGTGACAAAATAAAATAATAAGACGTGTTTTTTAGCGAATTTATACCTAAGTGGTCATAATAATTTGGCATTCTTTTTTTTTTTTTTTATAATAAGCCAAGTGGGTGTGTTACAACTAATGCGTGTTGGTCGCCAACCACATTAATCGTGGTCATATTATGTGATATTATACAAAAACCACCTGAATATGTGATATTATGCAAAAACCATCTGAATAAAATAGCAGATAATTATTTCAATATTTATCTAGTAAAGATAAAAGAAATATAAATAAACTCAATAAATATTATATTTTCATTACCGATTCCTACATAAATTTAGTTTAAGTTTGGTCACTAAGTGTAGTCAAAATTAATTATTAATATGAGTATTACTCATTGTAATATGTATTATAATAATGCAGCCTGTACACGGATAAGCAGACTCGTACCTAATATAATAATATTATCATTTTAATATTCTGATTGTAAAAAATAAAAATAAGAATTGAAATCATTGGTTATGAATGTATAATTACAATTTAACTAATAATAATAATTAATAACGATATTAATTATGTCGTTACTAAATATATTATTACCTATTTCAAAACATAAATATGACTATTTTTAGTATAATATTTGTAATAAATGAACATACATGACCATTGAATTTATCTAGATGAGATAATAAGAAAATGCACTTATTTTTATGTAGTTAAAATAATTAAATAAATTATATTATCTAGATAATTCCCAACTTAATTATGAACAATGTTTTTTTTATTGTAATGTACTCAAAGTACTTTCATATTTCGATTATTTTACATAGGAAATCCAATAATCAGAATATCGAGCAATTGTGGTTATAGAGTATTTTCCGTTGAGTACACAACTTATAATTTGACATGGCATCTACTTCGACTTCAGAGACGGTTCGGTGTTTTATTTGTGAGGAAAGTTTAGAAGGTGGTGAAGTGTCTTTCGTAAAAAAGAGAGGAGTTGTTACATTTCTTGTTTCTGCTGGAAAACGAAGGCAATGCGACCATCAACGTTTGTTGGAAGGAGTGAGTGAAATTACAATCCACACAGCTTGCCAAAAAAAAATACAACAACGAGAAATTAATTGTGGCTACTTTACGTCGTGAAAGTTCAACTCGTGCACTTCCCCCCAAGCCGACTCTTTCAAGTACAGTCTCATTATCATTTGATTTCAATAACAAGTGCTTTTTTTGCGAAGATTCGGTTACTGAAGAGTACAGGCAAAGACAGAACATGTTACCAGTTGAGAGGCGCAATCCAATGGTCAAAGTGACGCTACCTGAGGTAGCAATTACCATTTTGTCGTACGCTAGGCAGCGCGGAGATGAGTGGGGGAAAAAATCGGAGATTGTGTTGGCATTTTAGAGGGTATGGACACTGATTTAGTAGCAGTAAACGCAGAATATCACCAAAAATGCATTCAACATTTTTACAAATTTCCGGGTCGTCTTCAGAAGAGAGGACAACCTACTCCCAACATTGACCAAGCAATGGAAATCATATACATATATGTTTTTTGAGAAGAACAAATAGGAATGCCAGTTTTCTCTTGGACAATTGAAAGATGAGATTCCGGAGGATTCCCGTTCTCATATAAAAACGGTAAAAAAGCGTTTGGAGGAGAAGTATGGAGATGATATTATCATTTCTCAGTCTGCAAATAGATCAAGTGTTGTATGTTTCAAAATTATTGGCCACAAAATCTTGATGGGCAACTGGTACTCTAATGAGAAGATGTTAGACCTTCAAGACGAACGCTCTCGAATTGTGGAAACTGCTGGAAAAATTATTTTACAGGATATCCGATCAAAAATATTCAACACTGCTTTCTACCCTCCGATTGATAATTTCAATGCTGATGCCCATTATGTCAGCCCAGAGACACTTCTTCTTTTGTTACATTCAATTATTTTGACGAACAAACAAGGTTCATTGGAGTCATGGAAAAAGAAGTGTCTTGCGCTGTCACATGCCATAATGGTAGCCGTTCGACAAAAATCATTTTTATCATAAATTATGATTGGGCTTTCAATATACTGTTACAAAAAGTTTGGATCAAAACTTCTTCTGAATCTCCTTGCTACTTTGGGATTTTCAGCCAGCTATGACGAAGCTTCTAGGCTTGGAGGATCGTATGTTATGCAAGCAAAGGAAGCCGTAGTTGATGGCTCAGTCAATCCATTTAGCCAATTCATATTTGACGATGCAGACTTCAACGTAAATATACTAGATGGACATTCCACGTTCCATGCAATGGGAGGAATAATGGCTGTTACCCCCCCCCCCCCCCCCCCCCGAAATGCTGTAGCAAGTGAACAAGATGTTCTTCGCATGAATGTCAGATCATCATCCCGTGCAATTGGTAAAGCAGGCACCATTGACTGTAAAGAGTTCCACCGTACACCAAATTCCGGCCTGAAAACTATCAAAATTATTGACATAGACATCAAACATCAAGACGGAAATGTACCATCTGCATCTGATATGGCCTGGCTTCATGGGAAAAATACTCACTCGTCAACAGTACCTGGGTGGAATGGGTTTATGGAGTTAAGGACACAAGGGGAAGAGTATAAATGTTCAAAGATTGTATGCCTTCCATTTATCAATGCACCCCCAAGCGACTATTCCACTGTGTATACATTCATCCTCACCGCACTTGACAAATGCAAATTAATTAACCAGAACACATGTATTGTGACATTTGACCAGCCATTGTTCTAGAAGGCTCAAGATGTTGTTGCCCAGCGTCCCAGACTTCAGCAACGTGGCTGTAAGGCTTGGTGGATTTCACCTCTTGATGAGTTTCATGGATGCCATGGGAACCATAATGGCTGGAAGTGGGCTTGAAGCAGTTCTTCTGTGAGGTCTTTGCAAGCAACAGCATTGACAAAATTATGTCAGGGCACGCATATGCCAGAGCTGCTCGCGGGCATA
>NC_042493.1:111166283-111168655 GCF_005508785.2 Acyrthosiphon pisum
GACACTTTACCGGTCGAATTATGTCAGTAATAAAATCCAGTGGCGCCGAACACGTACTTAAGGTGGTGCATTTGCACCACTAAAATTGGGGGATGGGGGATTGGCCACTGGGTGTTTGGGTTCATATAGTTTTGAAAAACTGACGCTTATTAGCCAGTAGGTATTAGGTAGTAGGTACATTAATAATTTTTTTTATGGGTGTCAAGGTAGGGGTGGGTGGTAATCGGAAAAAAAATCTCCAGAAAAAAAATCCCCCGACGAACAACCCCGGAAAAAAAATCCCCGACCCTAGGAAAAAAAATCCCCCGCTACAATATTACTCACAATCACATGCAAATAGTTGAACAAATATATTTTAAACATTAATTAGTATTTATAATTAATATTTAATTACAAATACGTATATTATATTATATTATATTATATAATAATATTTTGTTTTAAATTACGATAATATATTATGTGTAATTCAAATTAACTAAATTAACAACTTCACAAATAGGTAAAGCATATAAAAATATTTCAAATGATCGATACTTCAATTAATAATACAGTTAAAAACATAGTACACAAAAATATTATACAAAATATAGGTAATAATAATAATAATTATCAAACGATAATTTATTGAATGTAGGCACGAGGCACATACTTATAGTAAAAAGACTTATAGAATGTTATAATTTTTTTTTTAAATGTTAATTTTTATTATTATTATTATTACCTATATTTTGTATAATATTTTTGTATACTATGTTTTTAACTGTATTATTTGACGTATAAACAAAATATTATTTATAATATAAAATTTTTTTAACAATATAATATAATATACGTATTTGTAATTACATTTTAATTATAGATGCTAATTAAAGTTTAAAAAATATTTGTTCAACCATTTGCATGTGGTTGTGAGTAATATTGTAGTCTGGGGATTTTATTTCCTAGGGTCGGGGATTTTTTTTCCGGGATTCCTGAATACTACACAGTGTCAGTCTGGCAAATG
The DNA here is from genome assembly GCF_005508785.2 of Acyrthosiphon pisum. NCBI lineage: Eukaryota > Metazoa > Arthropoda > Insecta > Hemiptera > Aphididae > Acyrthosiphon > Acyrthosiphon pisum. The sequence goes on from NC_042493.1 coordinate 111,167,290, forward strand.
AATTGGCCCCCAGCACAATAATTTTGTATGAGCCCCTTTAAAAAAAAAACATTTTACGAAGATAAATTTATTTTCTGGGTAGGTACAATATCATAACTTACTATAACTATAGTCCAATCTCATAAACATGATATTAATTATTAGTTAGAATTATTTTAAAAATAAAATGCTTAAAATCTTTATTTTTGGTTTTTAAAATTCGAAAATAACCATTTTGTAATAACCAGAAAAACTGGAAATAAGCATTTTTTTGAAAAATCTTTGTAAAAAGCAACAAAAAAAATCACTTTCAAATTTCATAATTAAACGTGTTGTAACACGACATACACTTCCACTCTGCTATATTTTAAGTCAATTCATAAAAATAAGTAAAAGTCCCGAGCCCTGGTAATGACTAACATTATTTTCTTAATTCTTACTTTAAAATACTTAAATAATTGAACTTTAAAATGAACGTGCAATTAATGAAATTACGTTAGATACAATTTTAACATTTAACATACAGGTAATTTAATTTATAATATTTTTATATTAAATGTGTGTTTATTATGCATCGCAGAAAAAAGTCCAGACAAAAAATGCCCCACACTATATGAAAAAGTATATTAAAAGTCTAAAATAATACAATTTAATAAAATAATAAATACAATAGTACCTATTTAGTTAATAGTTAAAATAAGTATTTTAAAACTACGATATTAAAAATATTATGGTAGGTAGATAACAAAATACAAATAATTATGTACAAGCATTTTTTACATTACACATTACTGTAGAGTAGAGTAGAGTAGAGTACAATTTTTTCCCGGGACTATTTTTCACGGTTAATGTTTATGATAGTATTATTATATAATTTGTAAAATAATTATTATAAATTATTAATATTTCAATAAATTTAACGTGTGTGTCACATTATTGCTTTAACTTTTATACTGATAACGATTTTTTTTCAACTGATTTACATAGTAAATTTTACCTAGTACCTAATACCTACATAAATTTCTAGAATATTATATAGAAACATGAAGTTTATTCATTTTTGTATCTTTGTGGAAATAATATTATTATTATATCTTACAACAATGTCACAACTAACTTATATTATTGATTATAACTACGACAAGTTTGCTTGCTGCCTAGCTTCTAAGACAGAGTTATTAGTTATCGTATATCGAGTAAAAGACGACCTTGCAGCAGCTGCTAAATACTATTGCACATTTCAATTTCCAGAATTTATAACATCTCCAATATTGCATAAACAGTTGTAGTCGTCAACTTGTAATATGTATGCTGTATTGCTGTTCTACCAAAGGAAAATTAATAAAGATTAGATAGCATTATTATTGTGTATGTGTATGGTACTATA
>NC_042493.1:111170901-111172186 GCF_005508785.2 Acyrthosiphon pisum
CTTTATGTATCAGCAGACTCATAACTATGACTATGCATTGCAAAGTTACGGGGATTCTCTTAGGTGTCACGTAAAATCCGTTAGGTGTTACTTAAAATGACTATGCATACGGCCCTTTATTTTGTATTCGGAATATGTATTCGAATAAATGATAATTAAAGTATTCAGAATATGTATTCGAATAGTTCTTAAAAAATATATTCAAAATACATATTCGAATACTATTAGAATACTTTTTTTCACATTTTGTATATAACATTTATTAATTAATAATTAAAAAGGTGGGCAAGTGGATGTCGCTCTGCTGTAATGTAGGTTACAAGTGGGTCACTGTATAATGGATGGTATTAAATTTGAATTCAATGATATAATATCATTGTATGAGAAAAACGATTCTGAGTGGAGACGGTATGTTAGTCTAGGTATAAGTCATAAGACATTATATACTTATCTATGGTATTAAAAAAAAATTACCTATATATGTCCTATAAGAAATTCCAAATTAATCATATCACAATATCCATTAGGTACTTATAAAGCGTTATACATCAACAACAAACCGTGATACTATCATAGATATATAATAGTACACTTTGGAAGTTTCAAGTACCCTCGAATAATATTATTTCTAATCACAACAAAATAACTAAAATAGTTATTCTAGGTTTTTTAATATGTAATTTCGTTAAAGGTGTAAATAAATATAATTATTATCCAACTCAATCCGAGTCGTTAATCAGTACCTAGTGTATCGTTGGCCGCAGTGATCAGTACGTGATAACATTAGATCTTCTGCGCGCCATGTTATAGATTAAAATAATAACAGTAATAATAAATAATAATAATATATTGGTTGCTATTGGTTAATCGAGCATGTTTGTTGATTTGTATTATTATTTTACAAATAAATGAATATTTGTGTGTAGATTAGACCTCTGGAAAGAAGATAGATTAATTTAAAAAGGGCTAAATTTGGTTTTTTTTATTCATTGGATCTTAATACGGTTAGGTTAGGTTAGGATTTAAGTAAAAACGACAAACTTGGTATAACTTTAATACTTTAGAGTTAAATCATACACTTACGCACAAACAACATGGAGTCGCGGTCTACCGCACGTAGATTGCCTACCTGATAATATACTGCTGCGAACCAGAATTTTTATTCTACGCCACGAAAAAGTTAAGATAAGTATTGAACACGTGTTCAACCATACACCGATTATTAAATAACGAATTGAACAAAGTTTGAGTCATATAGAGTTGATACCTAGTAGTTTGATACGGG
>NC_042493.1:111182560-111186634 GCF_005508785.2 Acyrthosiphon pisum
CCCCACGTTTCAAACTAGCACCCCCAATTCATTTCAGTATTTCACCAATCATTTTTAAATTATTGTGGTTTATTGGTTCGGAATTTTTTTTCCATGCCAAATAATGATAACTGTTCACGAATTCACGATTAAAACAGTATTGTGTGAATGCACATTTCAGTGTTTCAGCTTTTGTCAATATGCACTATGCAGCAATGATATTACTATAGAAAATTATATTATCTTAAGGATTACGGTTGGGTACGAAATCTTCTATTTATAACTTTGGTTATTACTTAATTTTTACTAATATATTTATTTAATCTGCGGGCTACGCTGAATTGAATAAATTCGGAATGATAAATATTATTAAGAGGATGCTACACACGCTTGTGTGGTCTCCGTTTTACAAATGTAAAACATAGTAAAAATGGTTTTGCGTGGATAAGAACCACTATGGCTAAAATTATAGTTCATGTTATGCAATCAAATGTTCCTACTAGGAAGAAGAGAACATAGACTGTGCAACATTGTTTTTAATTTTTCGATATCACAAATACGAAAAAAGTTCTCATAGTTTAAAAATAAAAGTAGTACAGTAAAATGGGGTAACTTTGATAATTTTTTACTGTTTTATGACAATTTCATTTTTTATTATATGGATAACTTCTGTAGTGTTAACGATAAAACTCTCAAAATTGGCCGTATCATATTAATATGTGGTCAACATTTATAAATAACTTATGATTACGAAGTATTTTTAATTATCAATTAATAAATGTTAATTACCAACTATTCAAAAATTGACAAAAACCAGTTGTGAAAAAAAGTATTTTAATAGTATTCGAATACTTTTTAAAGTATTAAAAGCTTATTAACACTAGACTACAAGTAACAAGGGCCTGTATTTTAAAAAAAAAACAGGCGCTTCGCTCGTAATGCTCTTTAAATCAAATCTACAACTTGGATTTCGATACACTTTGCATTGTTTTCCAAAGCTAGGCGAAGCTTGTTTTATAATATATATTTTTGATGTTTCATTAATACCTATTATTGGATCAGAATAAGAGTAAATTAATAATAAAATAATAATAAATAATAATAATAAAAAGAAAACCAAAATAAGTCTTTTTAAATTTTAAAGGAATTGTACACTGCTGTTTTTTGCAGAAATATCCACGTTAGTACCCATACACTAAGTATACACTTCCCATGCAACGTACTGAATTGAGTATTACTTCGATAATAATTTTGAAAACATTATAATTTACCGTGAAGTCTATTTTGAAACCTTTCACAGCGAGCTAGGCAGGGGCAGCTTCAGGGGGGCACTTGGGGCCGCGGACCCTCCCCCAAAGCTGTATGTCTAAACAACTACATACTGTTAAAAACAAAATTACAAAACAAATCATCGAAATTGCCAGAAAATTATATTATTCCCCCCTCCCCCCACTAGGAACTTCCTAGGAATTTCACTGGAACCGCCTCCAGAGCTGGGTTAATGTTACCCTCTCAGCTCTCGCATGCACCATACACGTGTCATAAAAACCTAAAATCTCAATTAGCTCACTGTCACATGCTGTAGATTAGTCCTAACATAGGTACTGACCTGAGTTTCACAGTGATAATAATTTTTAAAATAGATTTTATTTGGTTATTTGTCAACTTTGGATCTTTCAAGCCACGCTTTTAATTTATCATTTTTAAAAACAAAAATAACGCGTATTTTTAGAAATTGCAATAATTATGAAAATGCAATTTTAAAATTGAACTTAGAACATGCATGGTCTTATTAAAATTTTGCTACTGGCATTATAGGTACCTAACCTAACCTAATAGGTTTACTATTAGGTGCATACTACAGTAAAATAACTATCTACTTAAATTAATTTTAGCCGAATGAATTGCATTTGAACATCTCATTGTGTGTATAAAATATAATAATCTAATATCTATACATATAAAATCAAAATACCACTTAGTCACTGATCGTTGTAACTCAAAAGCTACGCGACGTACGATTTTGAAATTTGGAATAGAGGTTCTTCTCATATTGTCACAGTGCAATAATAAAGGATTTGCTGAAATTCGCATTTTAAAGAGGTGCTCAAACAGGGATATTGAGGTTCACGATGGAAATTGGAAATTTTATTTTTATTTATTAATACCTAGTTGCCATTGGTTATAGTTAACAGTAGAAATTAGTATTTATTTATAATTGGTTATTCGGGTAAAAGTTAGGTAAAAGTTCAGAGCACTGTTGATAACATTTAAATTTGTCAAGAATATAGTCAATACTCGTAGTAGTGACTTTTATATATATATATCAAATTTAGAATCGACGGTAACAATCATAATACAATATAATATATATAAGTACCTAAATGTTGTAATTTGTTTTCATAAAAATATTTTTCATTTTAGTAATATCAGGTAGGTAGATGTATAATTATAATATGTAAGTACCAACATTAAATGTAGGAAAGTGGTTAAGAAAAAAATATATATATATTATTATTAATATATATATAGGTAGTATATAATATTAAAATAAAATATATTTTAAAGGTATTTTAACATAGGGGGTGTGTGTGTGGGGGGGGGCAGAGCCACTCAAAGGTCTATTTTCTTTTAAAATATGTAAAGCGTCTACTGCACCTATGTAAAAATACACAGTATGATAAAATAACTAAGTAACTAAAAACTTTTGTTTGGCAATCAATAATTATAAGAGGGGCAAATTTATTAATTGTATTCATTAAATACCTGTGATTACCTAACTCAATGGGATACCAAAATTACTCCGTTAACGGTTATGTCTTTCCTTAAAAAATATATTGTACAATATAATATATATGTTTAACACTGAAACTTTTGACTTTGACTAATTTATGTATTTACTTACAGTTGTACAATGTATAGGTATTTATATTTACATTTAAACAATATATTTATTACAACAAGAATTCGATAAAAATTAAGAAATTCCGTGCCCAAGTTTTTAGTTTTTCAAACACTTACCTATATTGATTTAAATTTAAATTTTATTTAAAAACTAAAATAATACAAATACCTATGTCAGGTTGTATAAGCAACCACTTATTATTAATTAATGAATCAATAGTGAGCTAATGGCCCATAAATATGATTTAGTGGCCCATTTAGTGGTACATTAAATTTTAGCAAACAATTAAATTAATTAATTGTTTGTACAACTTGGCAATACTATTTTTATAGTTTATTTTTGAATGTACATTTTTCTTTAAAAATTTAAGTTGTGTGAATTATATTTTATTCAAGAATAATTAAACAAATATCCAGATATTGCGAAACATACAGCAACTTATTGATAATACCATTGCAGTGCTTTGTGCTGGGATTTTTTTATAATACCTACCCATAATAATACAAAAGTGGTAGCCACAAATAGTACATTTTGCACTGTTTGTAATTTTGGAAAATTTGATATAATTTGCATGTTTTGACAGCATTTTTAAAATTTTTATTACGAAATCTATTACAAATAGTACGTTTAGCTTCTAACGGTAAATAGTTTTCTTTGACGAAATTGACTGCTATATATTATTATTTGTTTAAAACTTTAAGATTGCTTAAAATACACTTATAAATTTGCTTTATGTTGAATAATTTTTCTCATAGTGCTACTTAAATATCATGGATGAACCTTACAAATAATGAACAAACATTTAATACTATGCAATAATATGATAATAATAAGAAATATATTATGTATGGTTAAAAATACGGTGTCAAGTACCTATTGTACAATTGTCTCCATTGGGTCGAACCTATTATCAACGACACCGCCTTCGAGACTGATCGTACCCACGGTCATCTCTCCTCTTCTCTTCTCATATTATATCGTGAGCATTTTAATTTTAATACTTTTCTACTGTACGCAATTATAATTTAATGATATCGCTTACAATAATTCATTAAGAGGACGTTATACCCGCATGTGTTGTCTCCGTCTAACAAGCGCGTAACATAGCAAATTCTACGCTCAGCAGAACACGTGTAGCTCCGTTGGTTTAAAAATTAGAGTGAATTGGCCTCTTATAAAATGTAATGGTA
>NC_042493.1:111186684-111200520 GCF_005508785.2 Acyrthosiphon pisum
TGCTATGTTACGCACTTGTAAGATGGAGACAACACATGCAGGTATAAATGGTATAACGTCCTCTTAAAACTATGACATTGATCAGTGGCGCCGAAGTTTTTAAAATGTGGTCGGGCAATTTTAAAACTTCCCGGCCTCAATATCTTAATTATTTAATATAGAGGTACCCTAATATACATTTATTCATAATCACTTTTTAAATATACTCATGCTTATATTAAAGTTGTGAACCGGCCGGCCGGCCACATTTTTTAAAAAGAGGTCGGGCCACGGCCCGACATCACCATGGACTTCGGCGCCACTGACATTGATTACTTAATTCAGGGATATTATATGCGTTTGAACTAGCGTTAAAAGTATTAGTGATCAGAGCCGAAGAATACTTTTCTGCATCATAAGCTAAGTTACACATTTAGGTTACGTCTTTAGGAGACTCCGATTACAGATTATTTTCTTGAGTCTTGGATGGTTACGGTTTCATAACTTTGGTTGTAACTGAACGAGGATCTTCTGTTTCTCTTTCCTAAAAATAAAATAAAATAATTACGACATGAAGATTTGTTAAGATAATTGTGCATAATACTTATTTTTAATATTTTTTTTATAAAAATGCTCAACGTCTGGTTCATGTATATATATTTTTTAGAAATTCTTTTTTGATTAATTCTGGTTTATGGCGACAAAATAAAGCTGTGAATGAAAAAGATTCTAATAAAAAAAACCATAGACACATCCACATATCATCATAAAATCTACTTAGTCTATTGTGTTATAAAATATTATAATCTATAAAGTTAACTGAGCCACGGTTTAGTACCTAAAGTTCTAGTGTAAAGGTAGGTGGTAGCAAGTTCACTGGTAATTTAAATTGCATTATTTAATGTTTTGGATTTTTCAATTCTTAGCTATAAAGTATAAACAATTTATAAGCTATTAATCACAAGATAATTTGCAAATTTCGATTTATGAATTTTTCAAAATGTTAACTGTAAATGTTTATAAAAAAAATATATATATACCTAAATTACAAACAAGAGTTTTTTTGATTTCATTAGCTGTTTATTGAATTATTATTAATGTATCTCCTATAATTATTAGTTAATAATTCATAATTTACCTTATTTCTGGTACTTTTAACATTTTTCCTATATTCTCATTGTTAAATTATTCATTATACACCATAGTAATAATAATTATTGTTATTGTATGTCTACAACATTATGAAAATATTATTGAACAAAAAAAATTGATTTTGTTTTTATTCATTTTACAACATTTTAATATTATTTGAATTTTGAACCGATTTTCATCTTCAAACGTTTAGGTACTATTTTATAATTATTTTCGTCATTTTTGAGATTTTAAAGAATTTTGTCAAAATTTGAACATTAGACGCATATTAAAAAATATGAGTTATAGTTATAGTTAATATAGTTATTGTCTATTATTAGTATTATTAATGAACTTTACATATATTTAAGATATAAATTGTGTTAACTGAATGACATGAAATGAACTATTAAGAAAAGTTAATTATAACCTGGTTTGTTGTATGGTACCTCAACATCTTTAAATAATGCTCTTTTAACTGGTGGTTCTTCATTGTACTTTGTCTCACGTGTTAATCAATAAACAATAATCATTCAATCACTGCCCTAAAACTGATGGCGGCCAATAATAAACAGCAAATCATTGCATAATTTTCACCTAAATCAGGTAATATTTAAATTTTTATCATTCCTATCATACTCATAGTCATAACGATAGTGTAAAGTAATATAATACTTATTATATTTTAGATATAAAAAGGAAAATTACTACTACAGCTAGGTTAGTTGCAAGTAATAGTGCTGCAAATAACCTATACAGTATTTCGGAGAAAAAATATGATTTGAAAGCAGCATATTATGCAAAAAAAATAAAACTGATGGAAGATAAAAATGTCATTTAAGAACCTAACAAATGCACTTACTACATTGACTGAGCAATTATCAAAACCATAATATTAAGACAGTGAAGACTGAAAATAATTTTAAATTACCACAAAGGATTAGGTAAAATAGGGTTTTAATTTTATTTGTTATTTATATTTAAGTATTCATCTACCAAAGATTATTATTTTGTTTTATTTTTTTTGTTATTTTATTTATAATGTATTAATTTACTAAATGTTAAAAACTGAATTTAACTAGTCAGCAGATAATGAACAAGGATCACATAGTTATTTTGAATAAGAAGTATTATAATATATGTTATTAATAAAATTTATTCATGTCTTTGAAATAAGTATGTTACAATTTTTTCCCTATGTTGACTACCAAGAGCTAAGTGGAAATTACGATTATTGTCGGCTAATATCTCTTGGTCTTCCATTATACCCAAATTATCATACTCTGGAATGTCATGTTCATCCAAAGGAATATTATTAGTAATACACATATTATTTAGAACTATACATGCATTTATTATTGATGATGCTTTTTCGGGTTTATAATGTAAAGTTCTATCTTATAATAAGCATCTATAAAAAAAAAAATTTGGTGTTAAAATTGTATACAACATGGACATTAGAAACAGATTTAGGTACCTAAATCGCATTTTCAACACCCTATTGCAACGTTCAATTAGACTTCTGGTTGACATTTATTTTTGGTTGTAATATTTTTCAGGGTCTGTTGTAGGATTTGTAATTGGTGTCAATAGCCATTGACGTAAGGGATATCCGGAATCACCTAATAATATTTTTAAATAAATATATTATTAACTAGAAACAATTTATCATTTATATTTCAAATACAATGTTAAGAGTGTATTTTACCTAATAAATAAAAGTTATGATGATTGCGTCTGTGTAATTCCTGCATTACTGGTAAAACAGAACTATTGTTCCATATATGGGTGTCGTGGGTACTGCCAGGAAATAGTGCGTTCACATTTAAAACTCTTAATTTTGAATCACAAATCTAAAGTTGAGTTTAAATATTTATTTATTTAGTTATACAATATGCATACACTTACACTGTAACCTTAAAATATTTAGTACATACTAAAAAAATAAGGTTTGAAAGATTACTTACCAATTGGACATTTATGGAATGATATCCCTTACGGTTCACATAAATGTATTCGGGATTTTCATTTTCATTCAAATTTAAATTATTTGAAGGAGGTACAATCGCTACATGAGTACAGTCAATACATCCTATCACTCCAGGAAATCCAGTTTCTCTATAAAAACTGTAATAATATTAGACATCTTATTAAACATTTATTAGAAATATTTGAAAAAAAATTTAAAAGTTACCCATTACGGATTTCAGTCAGCTCATTCAGGTTACTAGGAAACTTAACCCATTTGTCAAATATTTCTGGCCGGTTTAGTGCCTCTACAACTTCACTTATACAACGAGATACAGACGGTTGTGATAAGACTATAAACTTACTATTACCATTTGGAGACTGGTATGATCCAGTAGCCAAAAAATTCAACGTTACTAGAATCTAATATATTTACACAATAATATAATGCGAAAACTCTGAAAAATAACTAGTGTCTGTAATTTATTCACTAACTTTTGTATCTAAATCAATAGCAGACAGGCGGCTTTTTGAAACTATAAATGGTCGTAAAAGTTCAATTAAATACTTTACAAGGTCTTTAGTAAGTCTAAAATTTTTTATGAACAGTCTATCTGATGTATCAAATGGATCCGAAATTGTCTCTTTCCTTCGTATTTGTCGTACATTCATTGCACGTTCATTCTCTTCAATATTATCAATTGCAAATAACATTGCCATTTCATCAAAATTTGCCATTATAATAGAAGAAAGGAAAATAATTACGGATTAATAGAAAGTAATTTACAAAACACAAATTGATTATTGATGATCGATGAGAATCTGTAATAATATTTCTGTTGTAATAGTTGTGTAATCAATAATATAATCAATAATGTGAAAATTGTTATCACATTTCATACATTATCATGCGACTAAACTTTGTCACTGACTTATACCCAGTAGACAAACAGTCGAATGTTTTTCGTTCGACTAAAGTCATATATCTTTTTATGAATACTAAATATTTATTTTCATGCGACAAAAATTTTATCGCATGCGACAAAGTTTGTCACGATTTCAAGAATTGGCCCCCTGAAGTCTGAACCTACGAAAAACATGAAAACGGTTCCACGCACCAACACGATGTTAGACCCATGGTTACCAATATTATGATAACGGTTCCAAGACTAGTGCGGGATACGTTAGTACGTTACGCGGGGTCGGCTTGTTTACCATTCCATATTTCACGTATGCCACGCCCCCCTGGAACAGTGTTCAAGGCCACAATCACCTGAATCGGCCAGTTCACGGAGTTTCATACCCCTGCTTTTGTCAACCGCCACCACGGGCTACCATAGTATAAGGAATAAGAAGTATGATCAACGCGAACCGTGTTTTCGTCCCAGTTCGCGCATGTGCATCACCTTGTGTTTTTGTGCATACTGCATTGCATAAGATTAAGGGCCAGTTGCACCGTCTACGGTTAAACCCGTGGGTTAAACTTCGATTAAGCTTAATCAGCTGATAACAGATATTTAACCGGAGTTTAATCGGCCGAATTTGCCCGGTTATCAGCATCTGTTATCAGCTGATTAAGCTTAATCGAAGTTTAACCGTAGACGGTGCAACTGGCCCTAAGGCACTGTAGAGGTATCTTTATAAGGCCCTAGTGCAACTAGCCCTTAATGTATACTCGTGACGTCACCTTGTGTTTATTGTTGGTTGCCTATATAAATTATACATAGCCCCTTAAAAAAAATATGCGCAGTCTTATCATTGAGCGTACTTCTAATTCCTTATACTATGCGGACTACGACAGCGTGACACCGCCGACTCTCCCACCATGCCACAAAGGATCAAGGCGGGACGGGAAGGTGAGTCTCGCGGTACGACTGTACGAGTACCGTCCGCGCGCCGGTGACTCGTTCTCGCGATCCGACCGTCACCACGACAACCCGCGGCTCGTAAACTTGTCCGATGACGTGACCACCGTACCGTACGACAACCGCCTTATCGAACGTTCGCCACTGTAAATTCGATACATTTATATATATACTTTTGTTCGTCATCTATCCGCCTGTCGGACTTATACGCCAATAAATAAACCAACTTAATCCACCGAATCTAATTGTGTTGTGCGTCATTTTTATTTCAACGCCACATCACAAGACACGACCGGCCTACTGCGGACACCATAGTAAGATCATCACCGCCGTAGCCGCGTGATCGTGGCGTCTTCGGACTGCCGCTGCGTACCGTGTCAAGAACCATAGACTTATTAATATTATTATTCGCTTCGTTACGTAATTTTGTAATTATCCGTTTCGGACGTTTTTTATAATAATTTTTTATTTATTGTCGGTCGGTGTTATTTTATTTTGTGGCAGGGAGCTCCGATTGGTCAACGGCTGCAGTTGTTGATAAAAATAAATGAGATAGTAATACCTGACTTTTATTCAGTGTTTCTAAATAGTGAATTGTTGGATCACTCGAAACAATTGATCAACGAATCCCGTAGACTGTAATAATAAAATTGTATTATTATTTATTCGAGACCATTTACCGCAGATAAACTATACTAACTACGTTTTTTTTAATTTTTTGTCAATAACAGGAACTTTGTATAGGTACTAAACATGTAATATTATACAATATTGTATTATTTCATTCAATAGGTAATTATTTATATGTACATAATAATATTAGGACTTTATAGGTGTTTTGGATATACAAAACCGTTTCATCGCAAAGTGACTGATTGATGTTAATTTTTTTAGAATGATAAGTTTATAAATATTATACACTTGTGAATAAATTTATTTAGTAAATCGATTAGTTAAAATCTTTTAAAAATGGAAAACGCAAGTACCAGCCAACGTTCAACTTCCTTTAGTCAAGAAACATATGAGTAAATTTTTAATGTTTGATTATTAGAGGTGGAATGAACTCTACTTGACGTTGTCAATTTAAAATATATTTTTATATGAACTTCATTAATAATAGATAATTTACATTGAATAAGACTCAAATCAAAGACATTAATCATTTATTAATATTTTTTAATTAATAATTTAAATATTGTAAGTATTCGTTTTAATTGGTTTTATTTGTATCCATACTGTTTATTTCATAAAAAGACTAACACGTTAAGCGTACATATCATATAACCTAGAATTAATTTTATATTGTTCATTCTATCTCCGGTATTAATGTATTGTAAAGTATTGTTTTAACATGTTTATTACTCTATTCTAGGCAGAAACATTGTTGGATTTGTTTTGGTACTGATGATGAAGATTATGAAAGTAACAGAGATTGGGTTTCACCATGTAAATGTCGCGGTTCTACACGTTGGGTAATTTGTCATAGTATTTAATATACATATTATATATTAATCATTATAAGCGAATAGTTATCATGTAGTGTATGCTCTACTGGCACATTAGAATGTTAATTATAATATTATTAGAGTTAAACGCATAGTTTAACACATTCTGATATTATGCTTAGATAGGTATTCAATAATTTATAATATATAGATTATAGGTGAGATAAAAACAAAATAATAGACATTTTGAGTAGCTGCTAATGCAGTTGATTACTTAGTACAATAGAAGCTTACGTTAATTTGGTATATTATGTATTTTACAATAAGATTAATCTATTCGATCCATTAGTTAATGCCTTCATAGGAACAGACCTTGTTTTAAAAGCAAAATAAAATAATGTGTAATTTTTTTTTTTTTATAATCCTAGTTTGATTAGTTTGAATTATTCAACCACATTGATAATTAATTTATTAGATGAGTTTTATTGAACAATGAAATGATAAAACTACTATAAAAAAAAACTATGTAATTGAATGTAGGCGAGTGTCAAATGATTGCCGGGTCGTTCAAGGTTTATTTCCTGACATGGTAATAAGGATGCTGCTTGTCATTTTCCATACACATATTCAACTATAATATAGTAGACATTTGTAACAATTAATGTTTTATGTACCTGCGATTCGTACAGTCAAACTATAACAATGTATTGTCGTCTGTTTTATTGATTCACACACATAAAATTGTTATTTCAGGTTCACCAGGATTGTGTTCAACGTTGGGTTGATGAAAAACTGAACGAAAATCTTAGTGTTAAACCACACTGCCCTCAATGCCAAACACAATATATTATTGTGTATCATGAAGTCAGTAAGTGTAATAGAGTTAGTATTGATGATAGTTAAAACCTTATGGGAATACAATAATTTCTTCAATTCATATCTGTAACTTTTTTTTTTGCTAGAAAATAGTTTTTGTATTACATGAGTTAAACGTTCTATTTTGGATAAATTTCACTTCAATATAAGCATTTTAACATCAATCTGCTAAATTTAAAAACTTGACTAAAATTATAAATGTTCATATCTAGTAGGATTTGAAAATAACTGCTATCAAAATATATCTTTATTATATTTATATGTTTATAACCGTTTTTATGTTATTAACTATTTTTTATGCCTTACAATTTTACAGATTACATTATTCGAATACTAAACACACTTGATAAGACAGCTAATCAGCTATGTCCTTTTTTGGCAACTGGTTTTATGGTCAGCGCTCTTTATTGGTCAGCAGCTTCTTATGGAGCAATAACGATGATGCAGGTTAATTAATATTAATTAGATTATTTATTTATATAGAGGTTAAAAAAATGAAGGTTTTTTAGGTAATGGGTGAAAGGGAAGCTATAACAATGATGGAGAATACAGATTCATATATGTTGCTCTTGGTGTTGCCATCAATACCTCTCAGTCTAATTTTAGGCAAAACAGTTAATTGGGAAGACACCTTGATGTTATTTGTGCAGAGATTTACTTCACAACTACCCTTATTAAGAACCATCATGCCTTCGTTTTTGTAAAACATTTATATTCAGCTTACATTTATGATTGTTTAATTATTTGATTATGAATTGTACTTGTATTGATTTTTAGGTATGAACCTGTCAACAATTCAACGAGTATAGTCCAATTCAATTCAGTCGTTAATCTAACAACTACTCTTTGCACTGCACTTTTATTGCCAACTGCTGCCACCGTAGTTGGACATTTATTATTTGACAATAGTTCATACTCATATCTACAAAAAACTTTATTGGTAAGTGTTATATAAAATGTAATGAATGTTAATGCAAGTATTCATTTATAATATTTATGTTTTTATTCCAGGGTGGGTTAGTGTACATTGCAGTAAAAGGTGTTTTTAGAATATATCAAAGACAACACAATATTATAAAAGAAAGAACACGTAAAGTCATTAACTATCCTGAAACTGGTACTGAAGAAAATAATTAAAAATCATAACCATAATCCAATACTTATTTACATAACTTGAAACATATTATAACATCTTGATATTGTACATAAATATGTAAACATATATTTTTAAAAGAGTAAATTGTATTTAGAAAAAATTTGGAAAAAAAATTTAACTTAATTTTAAAATAATCAACTATCAAAATTACAAATGTTTATACATTTAGCCCAGAATGAATAATATCATATTATACCTAACTTAAAATATGAATAATGTTATTGATTAAGATATTTTTGCTCATGTTGCTCAAGTTGCTCATGAAAATGATACTTAATGCATAAATAAAATTTAAAATTTATAGTTATTTAGTTTAAAAAAAAAAAAGTACTTATATATGAATAATTTCAGGCCATGTATATGCGAATATTTTTGAAAAATATTTATTTATATTTTCTTAACTTAATGTAAGGTATGAACATTTTAAACTTTAACTCTTAGTTTTTAAAACTAATACACTGCATGTACATTATATATTGTATAGTTCAAAATACTTAAAAATATAATAATATTGTTAAAGTTTTGTTTGAGATTTTTAAAGTTGTAGTTACTAATAATTTCAATCATACTTTAATAACTTACATATTTACAGAATATTTGTTTACAAAAATAATTACATCTTATATCGATTATTATTTTATCAATGCTTAGAATTTACTGACAACTGTCCCTAGGTAATAAAAAAACAACTTAGGTACCGTGTTTGGCAAAATCTTCACCTAGCGCCAAGATTAATTTTTACCTCCCACCACCCCAATCTCTTAAGTAAACATATGCGGCTAGATAAGTAAATTAAAAGAAGTGCTGACTACAATAGTTAGTTTAAATGAAAGGAATTTGTGTATCTGAGAATTAATGAACTAAGGAATAACTTTTTTCGCTGTTTAGTAGTAAGTTATAAACACACAGTTTCCATTAGGTGACTTTAGAAACAATAGAATAGGTATATCAAACATATGAGTAAATGAGTTAAACTATATGGTTATTGGATGGGTAGGTAGTGGGACATTGTGTCATTGCAAATTTAAGTAAAGATATTTAGCTAAGCAATAGATAATAGGTTAGTAGGCTATGCAGTTGAACATTAATTTTGGGGGTGGGTGGGATGGTATTCTGTATTTGATCACTACTTAAAAAGTAGTTTGCCATGCCACAGGCTATAGACATGGTATATTGTGGTAGTTGGAGTTCAGTGGACTAATAACAATATTGTATTGAATTGATTGAAATGAGAAAATAGGGTAGACTGCAGTTTTTAGTCAGTACCTACCTACTCAAATCTGACTGGTACTACTTACATGTGTTTATAATTTTACGCCATTAAATTTGTATGAATATACATTATAAATTGGTTCTCTAATGAATTAAAGACATTTTAACTCTGTTCATAATAATATTATGTAATGACTAAATTACTTATGAAACAGTTAAAGCAATATACTTTGAAAATATTATTTAATATCACAAGTATTTTCGATTTTTTTCGAAACAATTTCACATTTGATCACAACATATTTTACACGGAATATCGCACTTTTTTATTTCAAAAATATTTTGAAGCTCTGTTTTATATTACAATACTAGCTCTCCAAGCGTCACTGAGGAAGACCCCCGAATCCCCCGAGTTGGCGATGACCGAGGAATGTTAACCGATGTCGGAAGCTGCAGTTGGTCCGGACGTCGGTCTCGAGACGGTTGGTGTTTGATAAGGAGGCCTGCTGATAAGGTTAGGACCACCGCGGTTCGACGTGGTAGCCCGGGTAAGCAACAACGTTCGCCGACAACCGTTGTTACGTTACGTTACGTTACGTTCTTCACTGCCACCGAAAACGCGACGTTACGTGAAAAAATTTTTTAAAAATTTCGGGCATCCATACAAATCATACAGTCAACGAATTTTTTTGGATGTCTAACATGTCAGTCACCTCGAATGACGTTCGCCGTAGTATAACGAGTAGGATAGCGGACAATGTGCGACGGCCGGGTCACGTCATCGGGTATGCAATCCGACAGCGTCGGACAATCGACAGTGTTCATTACTGCCACCGAAAACGCAAAATAAAGTATAAAATTACGTGAAAAAAATTCAAAACATTTCGCTCTACACTATCCGCGATGTCGATCCGCCCCGGGACTCGTCGCGAACGAAGAACGGCCTCGGGCGGTCTATAAATGTAGCCGGGAACGCGAATAAAATCCGAACGGGGTCGTACAAAGTCCTTAAAGGCGGTAGCCGGTTAAACTCGAATTTTGAAAAAAAAATAATAAGGCGGAAGTGATATAGTGATAATAATATATAGTAATAGGTAACGCAGTTTATTGAATCAAATAGAACATATCAATATATCAATAAAAAAATTGAACTGTTTGACGCTTGTATTTAGTGCCTGTATATAGTAATATAACTACGCGACGTATAAAGTGGTAAAACTCCACTTTTCTAAAAATTTATCGATAAACACACGTGACGGCGGCACTCGGTTTGCACGTAATCTCCGCCGCGGCAGGCCCGCCGGCAACAAGTACGGCCGCGCGCGGCCTGTAAATTTAGCGGGGAACGCGAATAAGGTCCGAGCGGGGACGCAGAAAGTCCTTAAAAACCCGAATAGAAATTGATATCTTCATACATAAACTAAATTATTTATATTAATAGATTAATAAATAAACTAATCAATAAAATATATTAGTTTTTATCTTTAAATACAAAGTTCTTCGTAAATATACGTCCATTAATGTTTAGGTCTATGGCATAGATAATATAAGAATGGATAGGACATAAGAACTTATCACATGAAAATTTAGTGATACTATTTTAAGGTTATATGGGGCGAATATTGATGTGATAATTGATAAATAATAATGAATATTAAATAACATAATTTTATTTTGTTAAAATATTATTTTCCAATTTCCATTTTCCAGGTACAGGTGGCAAAACAATCAAAATACAAACTGACAAATATCTAAATATAACTGA
The DNA here is from genome assembly GCF_005508785.2 of Acyrthosiphon pisum. Classification (NCBI taxonomy): domain Eukaryota; kingdom Metazoa; phylum Arthropoda; class Insecta; order Hemiptera; family Aphididae; genus Acyrthosiphon; species Acyrthosiphon pisum. Next base: position 111,198,082 of record NC_042493.1, read on the forward strand.
CTATCATATTTATTCATTACTATTTAATAAAACAGTTTTGCACATAACCTCAAAAAGCCTCATATTGTCTTTCTCTCTTTACTTTCTCTCTTCCCCAAAAAAGCACACGGCCTCATATGGAACTGGTATAGGCATGTCCTATCCATTCTTATATTATCTATGGTCTATGGTAGATTATCATATTTTATCGCGTAGCAATACATCGTGGCGGCGGCTGGTATTGCTGCCGGTCTGTGCAGTACCATGACAAAATAAATAAAATATATCTATTTTGTCATGTGCAGTACTGCAGACTGCAGTGCAGGACGGCGCCAGCTCGTCCGCACGATACAAGTACCTACGTCCGTACGCTCATGCGCGTTGTCCGCGCGCCGTTCTCGGATGTCAAGTGCGGCGCGCGCTGTAGCCGACGGTGACTTCTACGTCGTGCTACTGCGGAAACGGTCATACACCGCGTGCGTGCGTGTGTCGTCGTTATCCGTGGTGGGACTCGGGTGGTGAAAGCGTGCAACGTCGACACCCCCCCCCCCCAACCACTTATTGCAACGGTCGAATAAAGTGGAACGTGTCGTAGTGTTGTAATGTCGTATAGTTACGCCGCTCTCCGGCGGCGGTAGCATTCGGTTTAATCGTATAATACTTCTATCGAAATAACTAACCGTGTCACAATATAATATAGCACAATAGTCAGTGGCGGCTCGTCCTATGGAGCACATGCACCACCTATATTTTTAAAGAATATTTTTATTTAAAAAATATAATTTTGACAATTGGAAATGTGTTTCACATTTATTCGCAATGGCGTTCCGTATAAAAGAATAACTAAAAACACATAAGCGACGGTCGTTTTGTGTTATTTAAGATTTCGTTCGACATGATCGAAATATTTAATTAACATACAATGTATGTCATAATATAATATAATTATATAATTATGTCATAATTCTTTACTTTTATGTAGTATAAGGTGGGAGATACAGCCCCCAATATTTTAGCCCCAGTTGCGCCTCTGTGCTGCAAGTACCTATTTAACATGTTATATGTACCAGCTAATTATAATACATAGGTATACCTTTCCCGTCACGTAGCGAATTTATTTCTATTTTATAGCAAATACAATAAGATTTTTGGAATATCATATGATAATTTAACTGTCAACGATTTTAATATTTATTTATAATTTGGTTCCCGGCTGGTAAAATATACGGGTTGGTTCCGATTCCGATGAACTTTCATTTTAATAACCAATCTATGAACTTTTTCAGTTTTTCAACAATATAGTTAAAATATGTTTGTATATAAGTGATATACCTAACTAATAATCGACAAGCCGTTTCCTTCACATTTAACACATACACACTTATATAGGAGTGTCTATAATACCCGCTATAGATAGATTTAACACTTAACACGATTGTGTTATTATCGAATCTATAGATTATAATCAATATATATATATATATATATATATAAATATATACAACATACAAGTATAATCAATAACCTATTTTACATACCAATTTGTCAATACTAATATAAAAAGTTGGGTAAGTGGATGTCGCTCTGCTGTACAGTAGGTTACAAGTGGGTCACTGTATAATGGACAGTATTAAATTTGAATTCAATGATATAATATCACTGTATAAGAAAAACGATTCTGAGCGGAGACGGTATGTTACTCTAGGTATAAGACATATTATATACTTAGCTATTGTATTAAAAAAAATATTGACCTATAATAAGTATCTATAATAAATTCCAAATTAATCATATCACAATATCCATTAGGTACAGTATAATGCGTTATACATCAACAAAAAACCGTGGTAGTATCATAGATAATAGTATATAATATAATAGTATACTTAAGAAGTTTCAAGTACCCACGAATAATATTATACTATCACAACAAAATAACTAAAATAGTAATTTCGTCCAAATCTGAACTTAAAATGACTATAAAAATAAACTGTGCTACTGTATTTTTTAGATGTTTTGGTAACAGAATTAACTACTTACGTGGAATCTTGTTTTAAATTTTCAAGCATTAGATATAAAAGTTGAACATTTTATAAATTTTTAGCTACAAAATAATTAATCAATTTTAAATTTGATACATTTTGTCAAATTTCGATCTTTAAATGCTTATAAAAAAAAATTGTTGCTATGTATTTGTAATATTTTTCAACTGCTATTGTAACAATGTATCAGGAGCCCTGTATTAATTTTTTACACATTTTGGCCCAACAGATAAAACTTGATATTTATAGGAAAAAAAAACTAAAAAAATTGAAAACTGAAAATGTCCGTAAACAGCTCAAAAAGAGTCAAAATATTTTCAAAATTGTATGGTGTATAGGAAATGCTAATATAAAAATTCAGTAAAATATTCATGTATCTCCAGTTATTCGCTTTTGAATTACAACAAAATAAGGAAAT
>NC_042493.1:111202026-111203223 GCF_005508785.2 Acyrthosiphon pisum
ACAATATATCAGGAGCTTTGTATTAAATTTATACACTTCGTAGCATTATTTCGACTACTTATCGTGTACACAGACACAAAAAAAATAAAAAAACACACATATGATATCATTGTAAAATCAATACATTCATCATTCCACTCAGAATCTAAAAATAAAAACACACATCATTGTAAAATCAATACATTCATCGTTCCACTCAGAATCTAAAAATATGTATATAATGATATTCCAACCCTAAAATATCAAGTAAATTGAAGTCAATTAAAATAATTTATAATAAAAAATTTAATGTGGTACACATTACATTACCTATTACAACATACATTTTTTACTAACTGTAAAATGATAACATTTATATGATGATGATGAGTGATCTTTATCGGGACCCAATATTTTATTAAATATGTATTGGTGTATCTAATTTATTTTCAAACGGAAACCAATTTTTTTGGGTTTACCTACTTATATAGTAGGTACCTACTATATATTTGGTATAGACCCGAGCTTAAAATTGAAACCGCATATAGGTATTTGTTTCTTAATAACTACAGATAGGCTGTCAATCCCTTTCGACGATTAGACGTTACTAAGTTATGTATGTATGAGAGAAGAGACCCTAAGGATAACGAACACATTTTATAATATTATATTATAATATTGAATCGTAGGTACAACTCTCTGCGATTATGCGTAAATATTTAAGTGTACACACATTATTACAGTTTTGTTGATATTATATTTTATCCAAACATAAATTTTATATAATAATATGCAAAAACTCTCGTTTTGGTCGTGCATATTATATTATATACCAGATACATATTACCCGTATTATGCGTAATACTAAAAATAATTGATGCGACATAATTAATGGTGCAATAATTGAGTTAGCGTGTCTTATTTCTAGTCTAATAGTTATGAGTCGAGTCCACACTTTTAAATTTTCTCTCTCTCTCTCTCTCTCTCTCTCTCTCTCTCTCTCTATCCCCCCCAAAAAAAAACATCAAAACTCTGCAATATATTTTGACAACTTGACGTGTTAAATCTTTTCGCAAAAAACGTGAACGTGAATTTGTAAGATTTAAGTACGCCCAAAAAATGAAAAGTGTAATTTGTAAAAAAAATAAATGTTAAAAAAAAAACAATTACAAGTAGCATATTATTATATTAGTATAGTACAATATTTCACCGAATATA
>NC_042493.1:111204216-111207923 GCF_005508785.2 Acyrthosiphon pisum
CTTTAAATGTAATGACAGACGCAAAATAAAATTAAAAAACTAAAAAAAACACAAATCATTGTAAAATCAATACATCCATCGCAAATGTAAAATATTTAGTTTCATTTGACCCTACCGAGATTAACCCCTGGCCCCTGGCCCCTGACATGTATACGCACAAAAATATTTATGAAATTACGCTTAACCAAATTTGCTCATCCCAATACAAATCACGTATAACTGCATATAGGCACCCTGGCACCATACGTCCGAAATAGTATGTGTCTAAGTGTCTAACTGTCATAAATTAAATATTAGTACATATTCTTGTTTTTCATTCGTCCTTTCTAAGTGCTTGAATAAGTACAATTAAATTTATGAATTTTCGGTGTTCCTAACAAACATAATAATGTGTACCTAGGTAGAAAACCTGGTAGGCTTAACACTTAAATAAAAGTGGAATATTATAATATCGTAATATTTTACTCACTTCTTCGTACAAGAACAAACCGTTCAATACATTAAAGATATCAACAAATTCAGTAATGTATAAAAGCCAGTAAATTAATACTTATATAAATTTCTGTATCTACAGCATATTAATAACAATATTATATGTATTTTTAAATGAATGTATATTATCTCTTAAATATCTCGTCCATGGATTAGTACAAATATGAAATAATACATTGATTCTATAGATAAAATATAAAAAAAATGTTAACTCATTTTGAGTGACCGTAAAATATAACAATTTAAAAATGTATCGTAAATATCGTAAGTAAAAACACAGACAATGCAAAGACAATTAATATGCTAATATCTCTAATATTTAAGGTAACAACACGAGATTGGTTCTGCTAAACTTACATTTTTTATCTACTTATCGTGTGGGATGGAGGGAGAAAACTAAATAGTGAATCGACATAAAATAATATTATAAAAAAAAATAATAATTTGTTTTAAAATTTAATATAATTTTTGACTTTAATTCATGAAAAATGTTTACCCAAGTACTTGATTTTCGATAAACTAGCGATATGTGCACTGAACCCTTTGAGTAAATATTCTATCACAGATGTTGTAAAATGTATATAGTATCGGTACTTAGAAAGCTTATGATAAAGTGAACCAGAAAATATATGCAAATTGCTCTTAATCTTATAATAATCTTACCGCAGAGACATACAACAATATTTATATTAACAAAATATTGTAATCGTTGTGTACTTTGTATATTTACCTACGTAGAACTTGTATACATACTAAACAAAGTCGAACAACGTGAATGTGTTGAATCGTCGCCCGATCAGCCTCGGCTAGCGTGACCCGACGACTGTACTACATGGATTTCTGGATCATATTAAAAAAAAAATAATAATAATAAAACTGTTACGTGTCAAATATATGAAAATGATTAAAAATATAACGGAGGCACAACAATTTTGAAAGGTAGATACTTAAAAATTATTATCTTTCAGAAAGAGAGGAAGTATATTGTATATGTGTATTAGTTTTCAGTTGATTACTATTAGGAGCTGATTTAAATATTTTTTTACAAATTAATTGTTTCTTTCGTTAATTTGGACGATATTTATACGATATAACGGTAATTTTATTGTATTTGAAGTGTAGTGTAACTAAGTAATAATTGTTTTGTAATTGTCAAACTTTTTTGATGTTATCATTAATTCGCATCGTACAATATTATTTGTAAGAATATTTTTTTTAAATTACCTAATAATTGTAACTAGCTGATACCGTGCTCTACGTTGTCCGTAAAAATTACAACTTTTAAAAAATTGTTATTGTTCAACTCCGTTTCGGCGCAACTCAGCCTTCCTAGTAGGTAATCAGAATATACGGACAATGCGCGACAGCATATCAAGTAGACAATGTGCTAAAATTCTATATTTTGATACATGTTTGCACCAGATCTGTCCAATTAACCAATGGCGCAACCAATAAAATAATAAATACGAATTTCTACTAATATTTCTCATATAACCAATTGCAACCATTTATAAACAAAAATGCCCACTATAAATCTCAAAATCCCAGTTTGAGTACCTTCCTGGTTGCGGACGTACCGGATCCAATTGTGAATCTAAATCATCTCAAGAACCACTCAAACACACACAAAAATTGTCATCAAAATTGGTTCTGTCGCTTAGGAATGCATAAAGTACACATAGATAGACAAATAAACATTAATTTATACATATTTACAAAAGTGGGCAAGTTAATGAAAATAATTAACTCAAGTTAAGTTAAGTTAAGAGGACACAAGATCGATGAGTTAAAAGTTAACAGTCAACAAATTATAAATTTAACTCGATAAACTAAAAGCTAATATAAAAAAAAATATTAACTTAACTGAGTTTAAAAAAAGTTAATCTATTTTTTTTTTTTTTTTAATTAGTATTTAAATTACATAAAGAGTGAATGCGTCTTTCTAGTTTCTAATTTATAAATTATAAAAAACAATTTTATTGAACTTTTATCATAATGTACACTGTTACCATTTTACTTTTACTTTTACTAATTTAAGCAATACTCTTCTCAAATTAAAAATTTAACAAATATATTTTTTTATTCCGTATAGAAATTGAATGTCATAATACGTGAATACGAGTAGGTACATGACCTTCATATATATTATACCTAAGCTATAAAACATTAAAATATAACAATAGTTATTGTCAATTTGTAATTTAAAATTATTAATTTTATTAAAAACATTTATAATTTCAACTCGCATAATATATAATTTACACCTTAATAAAATATATTAACATACACAAAATAATTATGTTGTCAAGAAAATGTTTGTGATTTTCTATTGGATTATTTTTATTTTATACTTATATAATAATATTTACGTATAAATAAAAAATTTCAAAATATATTCAACTTGATGGATTTTTTTAAAATCAACTCAGAAATGCTAAGTTATTTCAATTGTAAATTAAACTAGTAAGTTCATAAGTTGATTAGAAAATAAACTAACTAGTTAAGTTAAAAAGTTTAAAAAAAAATTAACTTATTAACTCGACTTTAACTTTTTAACTAGTTAATGCCCACTTTTGCATATTTGTATAATACAATAATATTTGTATAGATTTAAACTTAATAAAACTACGAAAGAAAGCCTATTTGAATTTTAAGCCATCATAAAATAAACAATATTCTGTTATATACCTACGTAATATTATGCAAGATTTAAATATCAATCTGTTGTAACTGATGATTTTGCAAAACTACCCTTGATTGAGCTCTAACTATGCTACTGCCGTAGATAATGTAAGTAGGTGTTTGGGTTAACACTATTAATGCCTATGTTTAAGATGGTATACAGATAAGTATTTGGAAACGTATAAATTGTATGTTAAGAATTTAAGGTACATAGATTTAAATAAGTGACATGGACTCTGGTCTCTGATGCCTCTAATAAAATAAATAAGCAAATAATTAATTTCCCATTGTTTCAGTTCTTGTAGTTTCATAGATAAATTTAAAATTTGTACATTAATAAACCGAGTTTGGTCTATAACAAATGATGCAAATTCATGTGAGGAATTTATATTTTATTATAAATAACATAAATCATTTTAATTAAACATTTTTTTTGGGCTTGATATTTTTTTGGAAAGTCTCATCTTTCAAATTTGCGATTTTTCTAGACTACTGAACATCCGTATTAACCAATATTACCCGGATAATAACAG